>NW_025050630.1:0-14388 GCF_019279795.1 Protopterus annectens
AGGCTTTGATTTTACACCCGTGTGAATCCTGCCCATTGTCTTTCAACCTTGTAACATTTAGTACCAGTCTGCACTATCCCACAGAGAGCCTAGCAAAAACTCATCCCCAGCCTGAGGAAGCCAGAGTGGAACTGATTGTTTCTTATTTGATTAATCCAGTTTTAACCAGATATCTGCTACAATTTATTAACTTTTTGAAACTAGACATTCCAGCATAACATAACATCACTTACCTTCTTCAGCATTTCCTATGTCTTCAACTTTTTGTCAGTACACTATAGTTTCCTAATAGAGAGAATGGAACTGTAAGGCACTTAAAATATAAGTCTACTACTTAAATCTTATGAAAATATTATTTGCATTATTATGCATTTCTTTTTCAGCTTTCCTTTGACATAAAAATATCATAAGCATTTTATTTAACTAATTTGTGAAGAAATTACAAATCATTGTGTATTTAGTGAAGAACAAAGATGAGAGAGAATTTTCTGCAATACTCTTGTAAAATATTTATGCTCAATTGGGAAGTATATTTTTTATATTAAACTTTTCTAATCTACATCTAGGTAATTCAAATCAACCAAAAGAACTACAGATTTTGGTTCAAACTATTATCTCTATATTCCAAGAACTCCTTATGTTTCCTTTTTTGCATATTCAGACTATGGTAAGATACTAGCTGTTTAATTATATTTGTGTGGCCAAAAGATCTAGTGTTAAAATATTCATAGATTTATTTGTGGAGACCAGTGTAGATGTTATAGAGTCATGAATCTCTTTCCATTAAATAATCAATCAAACATTAATATTTATGATAACCTGGAAATAATAAATCATAAGAATTTCATGCTGCAAATATTGCCACTAGTTCTCATGATCTGTATTGGTAATAATGTCATTAAATTTGTTCCATTGCATTCAACATTGCAAAACTAGAATTTCAAAGTATTATTTGATCTTCTACCATTTGTTCTCTCATTTCTCTATAACCATAAAATGTATTAAATGACCAGAAATCCAAGAAGGCTAATTCACACCCTGCCCCAACTACTTGACTCAGGGTACTTTTGTTTATTAGTTCACTTGTTAATGGCAACCTGGGAAAATTGAGTTTGCAAAAATTCCAACACTTTTAACACTGTGCTTGGCAAAAGTCTCTCATAAAGATGGTCATCTCTTATCTACATCCAGTTTGAAAAGCCTGGATCTATCTTCCTCAATTAACACATCAATTAAAATCCATAGATATTCATATACATGTAGGAAATACCCTTTGCCACAACCTTAAGGATTCTGTTATGCCCCAGTACTTGTGAGGGTTGTAAAATGTATATCCCTTTCACTGGGTGATTCAGCCTCCTTCCTTGCCCTTGTTTAAGTTTGGTGATGACCCCTTATCCAGTGCCATCAAATCAACTGATTGCCAACTGCCCCATTTGCATTGGTTTGTGTAAACTCTGGTATATGCTCACTTCCATAAGTTGGCAATCCTCAAAAAGCAAATGAGCTTCCTGAGATGACTTCACATTTCATGTAATACCTGAAGCAAAGCCATAATTGTAAAAAGAGAACAGGAAAAAAAAGATGTGGTGTCATTAATAGGGAAATTAACACAGAGACCTCCACGACAAGACCATTGTTCTGTTTAATTACCATCTGAATTAAATTATGAAAGTAGTTGCTCATCTGTTAGTAATCAATATAATTCCACTTTGTATCTATATTTCAGTTAAATTACCTCTAATAAATATCTAATTTTAATCAATTTAATATTACTAGCCTATAGTAGCTGCATAATTGAATAATATCCACAAAAACTCAAAAGTAAGGAATGCTTGACATAAAATATTAAATAAAATCTCAATTAAACTACTTATATTTAAATTAAATAAAATTATTAAAATTAACAACTAGCACTGACAATAAACATCAACAATAATACTTAAAAATAATATTATAACATTTATAATACCTTAATGGTGATGAAACACAGCCTACATACATGTGATTAGATAGATAGATAGATAGATAGATAGATAGATAGATAGATAGATAGATAGATAGATAGATAGATATTTTTTTTAATAACCAAAGCAGGAATCAAACCTGCACCATAGGCACCCTGCTATTTAGCCATATCAGTAACCAATGTAATGACAGGTTTTGAAGTAAAATTTAAAGAGCTCATTACCAAAATTAATACTGCATAAACATCTCTCTTGTTACTGAAAGAAGAAACAGTGATGATAAAATAATATGGAAACATTTTATTTAGCAAGAAACATTATACTTTAGCTAACTTATTTTTTCGTCTTTATTATAATTATTTTTATTTTTTACATTAACAGATTACCCAGTAAATAGGGAAAAGGTGGATAAACATAAATTATGGCATTTCTAAAACTGAGTTATAACTAATCAAAGTACTTCAATAATTTATTAAAATGATAAATTGGAGTTATATTATTAACATTTATTACATTATATAAAGCACCTCCTGAGCTATTGGAAAATACTTTTCAAAGTTTAATTTGCATCACTCTTGCAATAAATGTGCTACTGCACACTATTAAACTAAATTTGCATTTATCTTTAAGGTGCATTAATGCAAAGTCAGTTATGAATACACTTTTTTAATCCATGATAAAATGACTTGACAAACTGAAAAAAAAACTGACCCCGGGATTCATGAAGCTTGGCGCAAGGCCGGTGTAAGGCCTTCACCGGCGGTGCAGTGAATAGTCGGCGTAGTAGCACCATATGCATAGTAATGAGAGCGCGCCGCAACCACAGACATGTGCGTAGTGTACGTGAGCGAGCCCAAGTAGGATGCGTCCGGAGGCATGGCTAAGCCGGCAGGCGATGAGCAACCTAATGTGCTGACTGCCACGGTCCGCCCATAACAGTAATGGCAGCAGCCAGGGCCCGTGCAGAATGAAACGCACGTAGAGTATGCAACATAGTACCCGTCAGAACAAAACGGAGAAGCAAACACAACCCACAAAGCCCTAAGTGTACCCGTCCAAGGAACAAAGGATATGCGTAACACCGTGTTCGTCCCGCAATGCACTGTCAGTGGGCATACCCAGAGAAGGTGTACCGCAGCATGTCAGCGTGCCGCACCGACATAGGAGTAGCGACTAAGGTTACCACCTGTCCCACTTTGCAAGGGGCAGTCCCTCTATGGGCAGTTGTGTCCTGATAAAAAATATTAAAAACAGCAAATGTGCTAAGATTGTAGGACATAATTATATCCCATATTTAATGTAATGGTTGCATGAAATGGTCATTTCCGTAACTAAAATACCTAAATGTCACAAGAAACAGAATAAGCAACCAAACTGCTACAACAATAAGCTTTTATTTAGGCAAACAAGTGAAGTTCTATGCTATATAGTGACCGTGGGTATGTGTCAGCCTGTAAAATCTGATGTGAGTCCCGAAAATGTCCCACCTTGGCCATTGGAAAAGGTGGCAACCCCAGTAGCGACATGGGCATGGTCACCAGGGTTACCAGCTGTCCCACTTTGCTATGGACAGTCCCTCATTGGACAGTTGTGTCCCGGCAAAAATCGAAAATTGGCAAATGACCTGAGATTTCCGGCCAAAAATATTCCCTCAATATACCTGTAATAGTAGCATAAAACATATATTTTGCATATGAAACACATACATGGCATAAGAAACTGAATAAGGAACCCAAATGCTACCAGAATAAGCGCATATTATGGCAAACAAGTGAAGTTCTGTCAACTCCACTTGCTGTGTGTATGTGTTGTCCTGCAAAATCCGATGTTTCCACAAAAGATGTCCCACTATGGGCATTGGAAAAGATGAGTCCAAAAAAGAAGCAGGTGCCCGTGGAACCCTTGCACGGCCAAACAGGGAAAACTTCACAACAAAAAGTTGCCAGCAAGTGTTGGCAATGGCCACATCCAAGAACAATTTATTGTCATAGGGAAGGAAAACCCCCCTACGATACTATTGTTGTAAAATACAATAACAAAAAAGCTTGATACAAAAAAGCTTCAAACCGGTTTCGGCTCATCAGAGCCTTCTTCAGTGAAATACAAAAGTGAAAAAACAAAGTATCGCAATACATTCATATATATAGGGATAGGCCATGCTGTAAGGCCAATCCAAACACAGAATTCACAATTGATCATTAAGGCCAGGTGAAAACAATGCTCCAAGTTTAATGATCCATTTTCTCTCCTTGGAGCTAAGTAATTCCTGCCAGTGCTGTTTGTCTTTACATCTCCCCCTAATGCAGTCAATGACAACAAATTTAAAAGAATCAGATACATGTTTTAAACAATGCTTGTATAGGGCATTACTAATGCGTTTATTTTTGATGTCACTTAAATGCTCACAAATTCTAAGACGAAAGGCCCGAGAGGTCTTTCCAACATAGAAAGCAGAACAATTGCAGGTCACCAAATAGATGACCCACTCAGTATTGCAGTTAGCCCAGAACTTGATATCAAAAACCTCTGAAGTGTTTTTACTACTAAATTCATTAGTACGTGGAACACGAATACAAAATGAACAATGTCCACAGGGTATACATCCAACAATGGGTTTACCTGAGATGGACAGCTGAGTTGGAACAGAAAAATCTGGACCAACTCTCTTATAATGACTCAATTTGGAACCAATAGTCTGTCCCCTTTTAAATGAGAAAGAACATTGGTCTGGGAGCAAAGAATTAAGTTTTTGATCAGCTTTGAGAACGTTCCAATGTCTCTGTATAATATTTTTGAAACCCTGTGTATTGCGTCCATATGTGGTCACCAAACGTAAAGGTTGTAACTTGTGACTATTGTTATTATCTTTATATGGTAATAAATCTTCCCTATTTAAATTAGACACAGATCTTTTGGCTAGATGCACAGTACCTGGACGATAACCCCTCCTAATAAATCTTCGAGTCAAATCATCCTGGGCATCAAGAAAAGATTGTTGGCTAGAACAGATTCTCCTGGCTCTTAAAAATTGAGATTTGGGTATGTTCTGGATGACATGTTGTGGGTGGAAGCTGGTGGCATGTAATAATGAATTGAATTCAGGAAATTTCCTGAACATCCTGGAGGATAAGGTGTTATCCTGATTCTTAGTAATTTCCACATCAAGAAATACTATCCTCGATTTATTGCAAGTCAATTTGAATTCAATCCCCCATACATTATCATTAAGATATTCAAGAAATTCCATGAGATACTGTTCATCAGCTTTCCACACCAACCAACAGTCATCCAGATAACGGCGCCAAATGTCCATCTCACACATATAAATGTTGTGATTACCATCGTAAATAACAATTTCTTCAATATATGCCATAAAAAGGTCTGCATATATGGGTGCAAAAGATGCACCCATAGCAGTACCCTTAGTTTGCCAGTAACAAAGATTTTGAAAATAAAAAATGTTACTTGACAAAACATGTTCTGTAAGGCATACAAGAAATGTGTTAAATCCAGGTTGATATAAACCTGATCTAGCCAACCAATAATCTAATGCTTGTAAACCCGCCCAGTGTGGAATGTTAGTATAAAGAGAGGTAATGTCCAAAGTACATAACAGCCAATGTGGTTCAAGTTGGGAGTTGTTAATGATATCCAAAAATTGGGTGGTGTCTTGAATCCTAGCTCTAATAAGACTCAGTAATGGTTTTAAATGTCGGGTTAAATATTCAGATAGTGGTTCAGTGAGGGACCCATGTCCCGAGACAATCGGTCGCCCTGGTGGATTCGTGGCATGTTTATGGATCTTAGGTAACAAATATAAATACTGTTTCCTAGGTGACCCAACCATTAGTTGTTCTTTAACACATTTTGTAATGATGCCCTCCTCCGCAGCCTCAGTCAAAAACTCATCAATTTGGCGCTGGAAGTGGGGAGAGGGATCCACAAACATCTGCCTATAATATTGTTTGTCACACAATTGCCTCATGGCCTCACTATCATAAGCAGTTTTATCCAATATCACCACCGCTCCACCTTTGTCAGCTTGAATAATGACAAGGTTTTTGTTATTAATCAGCTCTTCCAAACTGCTTATTTCTTCAGCAGACAAATTATTGTAAGAGACAGGAAAGTCCTTAAGATGACAATGTATGTCCTGAAGGACATTTTTCTGAAATACCCCCACTAGATGTGTCATAGGTGGAGTGAAGGTCGATTTTTTGAATCTAAAGTCACCAGCTGTATCACAAGATGTATCACGAACACTATTGTCAAAAAACACATTCAGATTCAAAATATGACAAAAATTAATCACATCCTGAGCCAAAGATTGTTCAGGAACAAAAAACCCAGGAACAAAATTAAGCCCCTTGTTTAGTAATTTAAGTTGTGCATTAGTCAAATCAACAGATGAAATGTTGTGAACATTGGAGTCAGAGATTAATGTTGTGTCATAATCTTCAAAAGTGTCTCCAAACTTTGTTTGGATGTTATATTTCCTGTGCTTCCGCCCCCCTCGTCGGTATCTAAATTGGGAGGGTGTGATGACTTATCACGTTTGGGCATAGGTGATCCCTCTCTAGAGTGTAAATCAAATTCACCTTCTGTGTTCGAAGAAGTATCCTCACCAGATGTCCCACTGGAAAGACCAGAATTTTTCTTAAGAATGGATCTTGGCCTTTTTCTTTTGGGAGTAGATGATCTCTTATCATATTTGTTTTCATCCTGGGGCAATCTGAAAGATACATTCTTAGAAGTATCAAAAGGTTTGCCCCTGTCATAATCACCTACATCCCTAAGAAATTTTTTAATTTTCCTATCTTTTAAAGTGATTTCCATTTTAGACAAATCTGTGGTAAGTTTTTTAACCTGTGTCATGAACGAATCACAAGTTTCAAACTTATTTGTCTGCACACAAATAGTTTCCAAATCCTTAATACCCTGCTGCACCTTACGCTCATAAAAATTAGCCAGAGCATCCACAAATTTAGATGAAGCCAACTGTTGGATGTGACCCCAATCCTGAATAAGCTGGTCATCAGTTTCAGAGACCAAAGGTTGTATTTTAACCCTAAGACCCCGTGGGGTGATATGTTTCTGCTGGTATACTTTAAATCAGCGTAAATGCCACACATTGGTCTTAACCATCTTCATGTTCTTACCCAATCTATTAAAAAATATATCACATTGTGCTTCCAAATCAGACCCAACAACATCTGTAACAGTTGACAAACCATTCTTGTCCAAACCAAACACAGATAAATCATCCATATCAGACGATAAACCCTGTATAATGGGTGAAAGTGCCATATTTCAAACTTCAAAATTGGACCCAATCAGACCAGCCAAACCGTGTCCCAGAATGAGAACAAGTAAATCACCAAAAAAATTATTAGGTTTATAAAACACTAATATCAACACTGACACAAAAATGATCCGATGTATATATATATTTATCTTTAAGGTGCATTAATGCAAAGTCAGTTATGAATACACTTTTTTAATCCATGATAAAATGACTTGACAAACTGAAAAAAAAACTGACCCCGGGATTCATGAAGCTCGGCGCAAGGCCGGTGTAAGGCCTTCGTCGGCGGTGCAGTGAATAGTCGGCATAGTAGCACCATATGCATAGTAATGAGAGCGCGCCGCAACCACAGACATGTGCGTAGTGTACGTGAGCGAGCCCAAGTAGGATGCGTCCGGAGGCATGGCTAAGCCGGCAGGCGATGAGCAACCTAATGTGCTGACTGCCATGGTCCACCCATAACAGTAATGGCAGCAGCCAGGGCCCGTGCAGAATGAAATGCACGTAGAGTATGCAACATAGTACCCGTCCCAGCAAAACGGAGAAGCAAACACAACCCACGAAGCCCTAAGTGTACCCGTCCAAGGAACAAAGGATATGCGTAACACCGTGTTCGTCCCGCAATGCACCGTCAGTGGGCATACCCAGAGAAGGTGTACCGCAGCATGTCAGCGCCGCACCGACATAGGAGTAGCGACTAAGGTTACCACCTGTCCCACTTTGCGAGGGGCAGTCCCTCTATGGGCAGTTGTGTCCCGATAAAAAATATTAAAAACGGCAAATGTGCTAAGATTGTAGGACATAATTATATCCCGTATTTAATGTAATGGTTGCATGAAATGGTCATTTCCGTAACTAAAATACCTAAATGTCACAAGAAACAGAATAAGCAACCAAACTGCTACAACAATAAGCTTTTATTTAGGCAAACAAGTGAAGTTCTATGCTATATAGTGACCGTGGGTATGTGTCGGCCTGTAAAATCTGATGTGAGTCCCGAAAATGTCCCACCTTGGCCATTGGAAAAGGTGGCAACCCCAGTAGCGACATGGGCATGGTTACCAGGGTTACCAGCTGTCCCACTTTGCTATGGACAGTCCCTCATTGGACAGTTGTGTCCCGGCAAAAATCGAAAATTGGCAAATGACCTGAGATTTCCGGCCAAAAATATTCCCTCAATATACCTGTAATAGTAGCATAAAACATATATTTTGCATATGAAACATACATGGCATAAGAAACTGAATAAGGAACCCAAATGCTACCAGAATAAGCATATATTATGGCAAACAAGTGAAGTTCTGTCAACTCCACTTGCTGTGTGTACGTGTTGTCCTGCAAAATCCGATGTTTCCACAAAAGATGTCCCACTATGGGCATTGGAAAAGATGTCAACCATAATGGTCACAAGCAGTAGTGAGAGTACACAGCCGGGTAGCTGTGTCGACATAACAACAGGAAGGAACCAAGATACCCTAAACACAGGCAAACATGTGCATAGCAACATGTCCCACACCCAGCAACATGTGTGTCGCATACACAGGACGGCGTATGTCTAAGTGTAATATCCAGAAGCAGAACCCATGCATGCAGATGTAATACACAATAGCCCCATTGTAGCATGTAAGTCCCACCCATGTACGCCTGTGCACCCAAACCAGCTAGCATCCTTGTGCAGCTACACACCTACACACAATGGGCATACCTGAAATGTGGTAAGAAGTATTGTTTTAAGCAGTGCCACGCGGGAAAATATGTACCCCACATGTCACCAACCCACCTCAGGTACAGATATGGAAATGGCTGCATGTGAATGTGTCTGCAGAATGTGTACATCCCGCATGTGGTATGTACCCGTCCAAAACATATAGGTTTGCACACGCCACGGTGCACATAACTGTACACATGTGGACAAGTCAGGTTGTTGAACCACCGCATCAATGATTAGCTATGCAGAGAAGTCAAACACATATAGCGAAACATGTGCCTACCAAACAGGACGTCCTAACAGGGTGCCACAGGCACAGAAGGGGAAGGTGGGACATCACATGTGGAGAGTAGCATTGCCGGACGGCCAAATAGACACGGTCAAGGTAAAGGACGGAACAACATGCATATGGCCGGATGGATGTTGTTAGAAAAATATATATAGAAACACATATGAAGTGCCAGTTTAGAAGCAAAATACTATATAATGCATTGAATTGTACTGTACAATATGGCAGTAGAAATGATCATGCATGTAATTGGTGAAGCTTAGCTGCAGTGTGATCGAACTCTGACTGTGGCAGTAACCAGTTCAGCAGGCTTATGTCTGTCAGCATTAATTATCTGCTGGGTTACAGAAAAATAAATGTATGTACATGTATAACATCCTCCCTTCCCCTGAGGAGGATGGCCTTGTGAGCTCTATCGAAGATAGAGTACAACTCCTTACCAGAGAGACAAAGGAACGTATTAAGAAATGAACGGACTATTGTATCGGAACAGTCCAGGGTCCTTGAAACAGCTACAATTACAGAAGGACACTGTAATTGACCAGGTGCCTTGCAAGGCTGTGTTATTCTCATGGGAAAACATTTTAAAAGCATGACCTCAGCACCCTCGTGATGTATAGAATATTGCGGACCATAGTGATGGAAATGCCCTGTGACTGACCACGTCAGTAAGGTGGGCAAAAGCTGATTGTAAACACTATATAAAGAAATTGCTTACTGTATAGAGTCAGACAAAACACTCATACTTGGACTGTATATTTTCCTGCCTGCCTGTGTACACTACTAAAACGTTGTGAACCCGAGCTTCCTGTGTTATTGACTGTCACTTAGAAAAGCCTACTGATTTCTACAGTCTGGTTTTAACAACTTATTTGACATTGTGGTCCTTCTTAGCCGGAATTCCCTTGGTAAGCTGCAGGTCAGAGTGCATGGGTGGTTAGACATCTGCGCAGGAGAATTTGCCTAAATGGTTCTTCTTGAGTGAAAAGACCTCCGACTGAATTGTTGTGTGTAAAGAGGCTGTCCACTGTCTGATCTGTGGCTGAAAAGCGGAAAACTGGATCCCAAGAAGAAAACGTGCAGTCATAAACAGGAGGCTCAGGTAAGGAGGGTTTGCCTCTTTGTCTCTATTGTAGATCAGGGACCAGACTACATTGTGTTTCTGTTAACAGTTGTGATAGCAGGTCGAAGACCAATCCAAGTAGTTTTAAATTTGGACATAGATCAGGGGAACACAGAGTAGAGTAAATAGTCATTGTAGACACTACAGTGGATACAGGGAAGGAGATACCACGTGGTATGAGAGAAGGGTTACATAACAGTCGTGTAGAGGATATGGGAGATTAGTGCACAAACAGATCGTGTGATCCACGTTTGACGGGTGATGTAAAGTATATGCAATTGCAGAGAGCACATAATGTGAGATATTCTGCAAAATGGGGTAATAAATATGACATTGATGGTATATTAGACAAAATATCGTTACTGAAACATTGGAATCACTGAAAATGTGATGCAGATGTTCTAGGGAAACCACCTGTCGCACTTTGTGAGGGACAGTCCCTCTTTGGCCAGTTGTGTCCTGCAAACAAACTGAACAAATGGCAAATGTCCTGATATCTTAGGACAAAAATATTTCATATATCTTCTTTAATGGTAGCATGAAACAGTTATTTTGTATCCGAAACACCAAAATATCATAATAAACAGAATAAGCAACTCAAATGCTACAAGAATAGGTTGCTCTCCTGGCAAAAAGTGAATTGCTGTCCTTTGTACTGGCCGTGGGTATGTTTTGCCCTGCAAAATGACACGTTCCTAACACTAATGTCCCACTTTGTGCATTTGAAAAGGTGGCAACCCTAAGATGTGCAGGCTAAAAACAGCGACAATTGGGTATCCGTCAAGCACATAGGTGGATTGAGGTAGTGAACCGAAGGGAACAGAACACTAGAAATGCGAAAGCATCATACGTACACAAAGAAGATAATAATACAGTAGTAGCGACAGCCCCCTCTACCACCTCCGATACCACATCCAGGATATGAAGCGGGAGGGCAGGCTAGTCCCCCCCACGTTATCCTGTGGCAACAGAGGTATCACAATGACCAAATGTAAGAGAAGCTATTGAAACGACATCCCAAACTCGTAAAATACCTAGGGACACTCAAGTAAGAAGAGAGTCAGTAGAACAGAGTGAGGATATCTGTCAATTAATTGAAGTACCGAACCCTCATGCAGGACAGGAAGGCCAGGACCCAACTCCCTTAGTGTATAGACTGTGGACACCAGAAGATATCTGGAAAGTCACAGAGGGAATTCCCCCATCTACAAAGTAATCACTATTCACCATGCAATACCCTTGTATCTTCTGATATAAAAGCAAAGGGGGAATGGCGGATGGTACAGGATTTACAAGCTGTAAATCATGTAATAATACCTAGGGTACCAATGGTGCCAGACCCACACACTATATTGAATGCTATGAACCCGCCACAGAAGTATCTTACGGTGGTACATATAAGCTATGCTTCCTTTTCAATACCTATACATCCAGATAGTCCGTATTGTTTTGCATTTACATTCAGGGTAACAGATACAGCCATACCCGGCTATCGAAGAGATACTGTGAAAGTACAACGATATTCGCACAGGAGATGGCTAGCAACATTCCAGTGTTTACTCCACCCGGGGCCAGTCAAGTTCTACTTTATGTGGATGATATTCTGCTTGCGGCCCCTACCCAGCAGCAATGTAGGGAAGATACAATAGCATTATTGAAATATTCAGCAGAACAGGGACATAAATTAAGCAAGCATAAATTGCAACTACAGAGAATACAGGTCAAGTACCTGAGATATGTGGTATCCAAGGAGGGGAGAACATTACAGGACGATAGTAACGCAGCAATTTCACAAGCACCCAAGCCAACTACCAAGAAGGAAATGATGTCCTTCCTGGGCCGACTAACTTTTGTCGAAGCTGGTTATCAAACAATGCTTTGGAATCTGCTCTATTGTCTGCTTTAATCTTTAATACACCTATGGCAGCACAACATATACTACACTGGATTCCAGTAGCAGAAACAGCTTTCTGCAGACTAAAACGATGGATAGCTTCAACATCTGTTTTAGGTCTCCCGAATAATCATAACAGATGTTGTCAGACCGTAGATTGTAAGCAGGGATATATGACGTCAGTCGTGACGCAACAGCATGGAAGTAAGCAACGCCCCATAGCTTACTACTCATCGCAGTTGGACACTGTGGCATGGTCAGTGCCACATTGTGTACAGGCAGTTGTTGCAGCACCCATGGCAGTACAGGCCTTGGCCTCAATGTTATTATTCCACCCTCTCACTGTGAGAGTGTCTCATGCAGTTGCGATCATTCTGCTGCAAGAGAAAATAGCATTCCTGACCCGTGCTAGACATCTTTCTTGTTTGACCCCTGAGTCAACCTCATATGGTGATTGAACGTTGTACAACATTAAACCTATCAATGTCATGTCCGACACCTGTGTATGGCACACCACACAGTTGCCTATATGAAATGGAGGAAATAACTCCACACAGACAGGATATCACTGATATACTCTTAGATGATGCAGAGGTGACAGTTTATGTGTACGGATCATGTAGAAAGAGTCCTACAGGAAAGAATCAAGTAGGTTATGCAGTAGTTATTGATAATGAGATCGTAGAAGCCCAACCCCTGCAGCATAACGTGTCTGCTCAAGCAGCAGAATCGATAGCTTTAACAGGTGCTTGTACTCAGCTTAAAACTGATGTGTGGACATTTATACCGATAGTCAGTATGTTGTCTCTACAGTGCATGTTTATGAGCAGCAGTGGAAGAATAGGGAAATGATAACATCCACCGGTAAACCGATTAATCATGCGCAATTGATCTTGAATGCATTAGATTCCATTCAGTTACCCACTAAAGTAGCTAATTGCAAATGTGCAGCTCATACAAAGCAACAGGATAACAGTAGGAAAGGTAAGGCACGAGCTGATGCAGCTGCAAAACAAGCAGCCTCACAGTTGTAAAGTGTCTTTTTGAATGAGGAATGACAGTCCTCAGACATTCTAGATGTAGAAATGTTACAAACAATGCAAACATCAACTACGAAAGCAGAAAAGCAGACGTGGGTATTACGAGGAGCAATCCTTGAAGACGGACTGTACATATCCGCAGTGAGAAAGCCAATATTAACGTCTAATGTATGCAGATATGCGGCTTTGTTGAGCCATGGGTAGAGCCATGTGTCAACAGGGGGGATGGTACAGTTGGTTAACAGAATATTCCTAACATACGGAATTAGGAACCACATACAAACATCATGAGCAGCGTGTCATATTTGCAGTAAACATCATGCACAGGGGGCATTTAAACCGAAGGGAGTGGGTTTACCTACACCACCATAACTGTTTCGTACTATTTGTATGGAGTTTATACAGCTGAATAAATGTGAAGGGAAGAAATACTGTTTAGTGATTATAGATATATTATCAAAATGGGTAGAAGCATTCCCAATCAGGAATCTGGATGCAGCAGCAGTGGCAAAGGTCCCAGTAAAATAAAGTATCCCTAGATCTGGCATACTGTAAAGAAGCTACAGTGACAATAGAACACATTTTGTGAACCAGACAATCCAGCAACCTGGGGGATTATTTGGTATTTCCATGAATAAACATTGCATGTACAACCCACAGTCAGCATGACTGGTGGCGAGGTACAATGGGATCCCGATAAATAAGTTGAGGAGGTTGATGGGTGACACCCAGACGAGTTGCATTTGCTGTCTACCTCTAGCATTGCTGAGCATGACAACAGTTCCAAATGTAAAGTGTTTGACCCCCTTCGAAGTAGTATTTGGAATGGCATATCATGTGCCACAGTGGAAAGCTGTCATGCCTGCAGAGTTGCAGGTCGATGGCTCATTAGCAAGTGACATGAGAGGATTGTTAACCAATAACACTGTTTTGTAGTTAAACTCTTTTACAGATAAAGAGCAAGCGAAGCCGGACGCATAGCTGACTCCAGTATCCTGTGTGTATTTCACTGTTATCCAAAAAAGTAACTTGCCGAGTAAGTCGGGATCACCCTTTAACGCC
>NW_025050631.1:0-14498 GCF_019279795.1 Protopterus annectens
AAAAAGGAAAATTTTTGATTACTCTTATCAGGGGTTCTCAACCCCTCCTCGGACAAAAGGCCCAGAGTGGAGGAAGAATACCCTTCTTCAGACCAGGCCTCCATTACTTCAGAACATTCTGAGGACCAGGAACATTCTTTTCTCCCCTTTCAAAGATTCTGATGCAGAGGAGTCCATTCCCTCTGTCTCCCCCCCAGAGGATTACTCTCTTGGGGAAACCTTGCATACCTTGAGGGAACACTTCCACTGGGAAGGCCAAGAGTACTCAGACTCCAAGAAAAGGCTCAGGGATTTCCTCTTGCTCCCTCAGCACAGGCCTCTGGCTATACCTCCTGTCTTAGACATACTAGATGATGTGTATTCAGAGGCCAGCCTTAACCCAGATGTCCTTCAAGAATGCAACTGCAGTCATAACATATGGGTTGTCCTGCCTCAGGCAGCCCTCGGTCGGCCGGATTCCAAAGTCTGGGTCCGACGTCGGCTGATGTCGCATTTCTCTCCGACGTCAGTGCGGCTGGAGTATATAAGCATCAGCCGACGCCATTTTCTTCAGTCTTTCTTGCCGCGCGGTGCCCGAAGCAGAAGCAGTTCGCAAGTGCCGGTCAGTCAGCTCCTGTATTCTTCGATCCGAAGTCATCAAAAAAGCTAAGTACCCGTTGGGGACCTTTTCTTGCCTCAGCCGATGTCAGAAATTACTGAAAAAGTTAACAATTGTCTGTCTTGTGGTAAACAAATACCTCATAAGGATTTACACTCTTACTGTCTTCCTTGCCTTGGCCCAGACCACAACGTCTCGGCCTGTGTCGCCTGTGCTCGCTTCAATAAGCGCACTCTCAGGCGCCGGGCGGAGTTCGCTGAAGACTTTTTCGGCGTTAAATTTGCTTATACAATGCCGTCAGAACTTCCGACATAGCAGACTCCTAAGAAACGAAAAGGCTGGGACCGACATCCTCGGCCTGCGTCTTCCACCGACTCCACGCCAAAATGTACCGCGAGTGCTCCGGTTCCACCTGAGACGTTTTTTTCACTGCCCCGAACCAAAGACACCACACTCCCGATACCTCCGATACCGGAGGCCACACCGACGCCAGTTATAGATTTTCCTCCGGATACTGAAACCGAGGAAATGCCTAAGACCATTGCTGTAGATAAGGTCACTCCTGCACGTGGAGCTGCTAGGCCTCCTATGGCCATGTCTATTAAGGCCTATACACGTGCTAAGGCAGCCAGCAAGACCAAGCACCTCACTGTTAAAGCCTTACCTCAGCCTACTCCTGAAACACAAATTATGACTATGGCCGCAGACTTAATTTCTATGATTAGAGGTTCACAGGCCCATCCTGAGAGAGGATCCCAACCTCCTCCTGATAAGAGGCCCCGGGTTGAACCCTCTGACCCTATCCCTTCAGATGAAGATTCTGAGGACTCTGTTCACTCCGATGGCCAGGAAGAGCTCTTCCAGACCTATGAGGACTCGGATGCAGAGGACCCATCCTCGACCTCCCTCCTGAGGACATTTCTTTTGGGGAAGTTCTGCATACCATGAGGGAAGATTTTAAGTGGCAAGGCCAGGAATATTCTGATTCCAGAAAGCGCCTTCGAACCTTCCTTAAGCCCCAACACAGGCCCTGGCTATACCTCCTGTGCTTGATGTTTTGGATGACCTATACTCTGATTCCAGTGTTACCCCGGATACTGTTCCTCCTGCTCCAGCCAAGCTAGACAGATATTATAGGGTCCCAGAAACACATTCTCATTTCTTTAGGGCCCATGCTGTTGATTTAGAAACTATTTCTCAGGGACCTAAGGGGTTTCAGCATCCACCTCAAAACCCTTTGCCTTCCAACAGGGAAGCTAGATCATTAGAGAGATGGGGGAAAAAGGTCTACACCTCCACTACTTTATCTATGAGAGCTTTGAATTGCCTCTTTCATATGTTTCAATATCAGGATTTCCTGTTAGATGATTTACAGAAAACATTGGCCTCTCCTGAACCTTTAGACAGGAAGTCTTTTGCAGGAAGCTGTACATAATTCTCAGCAAGTCAGCAATCACTTCCTGCAGTGTGGATATGATGCACTGGAAGCTTCATGTAGGGCAGCTATGACAGGGGCTGTCATTCGTAGACATGCATGGTTAAAAGAACAACCTCTACCAGATCATGTTAAGGCAAAACTTCTTGATGCACCCTTGGAAAAGAACAAGCTTTTTGGTGCTAATGCTAAAGATGTGTTAAAGTCCATCGAGGAAAAAGCGAAATCAGTTCAGACGGTCAAAGATTTCCTCCAGGTTCAGCCACCCAGATTCAGCAGGAACTGGCCTTCTAAAAACTGGTCTTTTCCTAATCCTGAAAGATTTCAAAGGGGTAAAAACAGGTGTGGCTGAGTAAGAGGACAATACAGAGGTTCCTACAGGGGACGGCAGTGGCAACCAGCAAACTAAAGAAGTGACACAGGGGTCTCCCCTGCCCCACAGGGACAATCTCAATGACTTTCCTCTATTTCCGCTGACCAAGGAACAAAAAGAAGCTCCCTTGGGTGGAAAATTATCTCTGTTTTCAGACAATTGGCACAAATTGACAAAAGACAAATGGATTTTGGACATTATAGACCAAGGTTACAGGTTCCACTTTCATACCTTACCAAGAAAACAAGGCATGCCAAACCTACCACAAAACCAGAGGGCAGAGGCTATCAAGCAAATTTCTCTGCTTGCTCAGATCAAAGCAATAGAAAGAGTTCCACAACAAGAACAAGGCCAGGGGTTCTACTCAAAACTGTTCCTTGTTCCAAGAAAAGAAACTCAATGGAGACCAATACTGGATTTGTCCGCATTAAACACCTTTCTCATAGTACCAAAGTTCAAAATGCTGACTCTGCAACTCCTTCCCATGCTGGGCAAGGGGTCTTGGCTGATTACTCTGGACCTCAAGGAGGCATACCTGCATGTCCCTATCAGACACAGCTGCAGAAGATATCTCAGATTTCTTGCAGGGTCAGAGCATTATCAATTCTCAGCATTGCCATTTGGCTTATCTACTGCACCCAGAGTATTCACAAAATGCCTGGCTTCAGTAATTGCTCATTGCAGGCTCCAGGATCAGATTTACCCTTACCTGGGCGACTGCCTCATACAAGCGGACGACAAATTGATTTTGACAACATTTGAACTATGTCATACAATTGCTACAGGCTCTGGGATACACAGTCAACTTCCAAAAGTCAAGACTTCAGCCATCCCAGCAAATAACCTTCTTAGGAGCCAATCTAGACACAGCCTGTCAAATGGCTTACCTGACAGAAGACAAGCAAGAGAAGTTAACTCATTATTTCAAAGGTTTGGCAAAACTCACCCAGATGACTGCAAGGAAATTCCTACAGGCCCTGGGTTACATGGCATCCTGCATTCTCCTGGTTCCATTAGCAAGACTACATATGAGAAAGCTTCAATGGTACCTAAAAAGCCTATGGTCTCAGCACAGCAACAACCTAGAGACAACCATACCTCTCATTCCATGTCTACAAAAGGAATTCTTATGGTGGGCCTCGGCAAGCCAGGCAAACACAGGTATGTCATTCAAAAAACCTCAGATAACACAGACCATGACCACAGACGCCTCAGACCTTGGATGGGGGGTGCACATGGAGGGCAGATGTATACAAGGACAATGGTCTCCAAAGGAAACACATCTGCATATAAACCAAAAGGAAATGCTGGCAGTAATGCATGCCATCGAGGCCTTTCGACAACATCTTCAGCAAGGCCATCTACTGATACGGACAGACAACACCACTGTGATGTGGTACATAAACAAGCAGGGGGGCACCCATTCTTACCCCCTTTGCATACTGACAATAAATCTTTGGGAAAAATCACTGAGCCTAAACATACACTTGCAATCCCAGTTTGTTCCAGGCAAAGACAATGTGCTGGCGGACAGCCTAAGCAGGAATTTCATAGATCCACACGAGTGGAGGTTACATCCGAAAATCTTCACACAACTCACCTCAACATGGGGCAGGCCAGAAGTAGACCTATTTGCCTCCCACCTCAACCATCATCTACAAAAATTCTGTTCAAGGACATATCATCCACAAGCTTGGAAAATAGATGCGCTCTCATTCAACTGGAACTCCCTAAAAATCTATGCATTTCCACCCCTGCCACTGATGACCACAGTATTACTAAAGATCAAAGCAGAGAGGCCCAAGGGGATCCTAATAGCCCCAGACTGGCCGAGACAACACTGGTATCCTCTACTATGGAGCATATGTCACAACAAAAAGTGGGCCCTTCCCCAATGGTCCCTACTTTTGACTCAACACAACTTCAAAACTCTGCATCCAAACCTTCAGACGCTGCAGTTAACAGCCTGGGAGATTCCATGAATAACCTCAATCTATCTCTCTCCAAGGAAGTTCAGCGGATATTAACAGAAGCTCGAAGACCATCCACCAGAAAGGTTTACTTAGCAAAATGGAAGAGATTCAGCATTTGGAATACCAGCAAGGGACATGATGCATCATTATTGAACATCCCACTCATCCTGGAATATTTGGCAGATATGCTACAGAATGGACTCTCCTATTCTTCCATAAAGATACATGCTTCAGCTATTTCAGCTAGATATAACACTGATCCACCTGTGTTTCACATCCTTTGTTAAGGCAATTCCTCAGAATCAAGAACATTAAGCCACCAAGAAAGGCTCAGTGCCAGCTTGGGACCTCAACTGTCTAGAAAACTGACTCTACCTCCCTTTGAGCCAGCAGCTTCAGTGGACTTACAATTTCTCTCATGGAAGACAGCTTTCCTGTTGGCAATCACCTCAGCAAGAAGGTTTGGAACTACAGGCCCTAATGGCAATACCACGTTCATAATCTTTCACAGAGACAGGGTCTCATAAGAACCAACCCTACCTTTATGCAAAGGTGGTATCCAGGGTTTCTTTAAATCAAGCTATTCACCTGCCTACTTTCTTCCCAATCCTGAGAACAAGGGGAAAGACTGTTGCATACCTTGGACATTCACGAACAACTCGCTACTACCTGGACAGAACCAAGACCAGTAGGAAGTCTGATCAGCTTTTGTAGCTTACACCCCCTGAGTACAAGCAAAAGCAATTTCCAAACAGACAATTTCAAAATGGATTGGACATTGCATCAGATTCTGTTATTCCTTCCATGGGAAGAATGTTCCAGCCAATGTCAGACCACCCACCAGAGCTACAGCCACCTCTACAGCATTCTTAAGAGGGTGCCTACAAAAGATATTCTAGAAGCTGCTATGGGCTCCATGCATACATTCTCCAAACACTACAATCTCCTTTATACTCAGATCCAGAGCAGGCTTTGCTTCGGCAGTCCTGCAGGGATTGATTGCCACACCATCTCTTTCCTAGAGCATTCCTCCTCCCCCAGCTAAGCTATGGTATTCAACCCATATGTTATGACTGCAGTTGCATTCTTGAAGGACATAGTACAGTTTTGTACCTACCATAAATGTAGATGTCCGATAGATATGCAACTGCAGTCGAACCTCCTCCTCCATACCCCTCTATGCCTTGTGTCCACTCCTATCCCTGTTTTCTCTTACTATCTGTTATGGTATATCTGTTTATTGCTTACTTATTTGTCTGGAATCCTGTTTTTGTCTTCCAATTTGATTACAGCCTTCCTTGGAGGGCACCTGGCATCTGGGGCAAGAAACACTGAAGAAAATGGCGTTGGCTGATGCTTATATACTCCAGCCGCACTGACGTCGGAGAGAAATGCAACATCAGCCGACGTCGGACCCAGACTTTGGAATCCGGCCGACCGAGGGCTGCCTGAGGCAGGACAACCCATATGTTATGACTGCAGTTGCATATCTATCGGACATCTACATTTATGGTAGGTACAAAACTGTACTATTCTTTACCTCCAGCTCCAGTCAAGCCTGACAGGTATTACCGGGTTCCTGATTCACACCAATTCCTATACAAAAGCCATGCGGCTGACCCAGAAACTATTTCACAGGGTCCCAAGGGAATTAAGGCCTCCACTGCCAAAAATCCATTACCTTCAGAGTGAGATTCCAGAGCTTTAGAAAGGTGGGGGAAAAAGGTATACACTTCGGCCACCTTAACCATGAGGGCATTAAACTGTCAGTTCCATATGTTAAAGTATCAACAGTTTTTGTTATCTCAGTTGAAAAGCAAAATGTCACAACCTGAACAACCAGACTTGAAGGAGTTGCAGGATTTGTTGCATAGTGCAGAGCAAGTGGGTAAACATACCTTGCAATGTGGTTTTGATACTTTAGAGGCCTCTTGTAGAGCTGCTGTTACAGGATCAGTCATACGTAGAATTCTTGGCTCAAAGAGCAAACCTTACCAGATCATGTCAAAGCTAAATTACTAGATGCACCTCTTCAAAAAGATGTATTGTTTGGTGTTAAAGCTGAGGAGGTATTAAAGAAAATGGAGGAGAAGGCAAAATCAATGCAAACAGTGAAAGATTTCCTACAGGTACAACCCCCACGCTTCAGTAGAAATTGGCCTTCAAAAAATTGGTCCTTTCCAGCCATGGACAGACCTCAAAGAGGTAGATACAGGCACCCGAGGGGTAGAGAGCAATCTCAAGGATCATTTAGAGGCAGCCAATGGCAAACACCTACACCAAGAGGGGGTGAGGATAGTTCACAGCCATTCAGAAAGCAGACCCAATGACTTTCCCCTTTGCATGCAAGCAAAGCTCAAATGGCGGCACCTTTAGGCGGAAAACTGGCATTATTTTCGAAAAATTGGCATATTGTCACAAAAGACAAATGGATCCTGGACATTATAGACAGAGGCTACAGATTCCACTTTCACACCCTTCCAAAAATGAGAGGCATGCCAAACCTGCCACACAATCAAAGGGCAGAGGCACAAAAACAAATTTCAGATCTCATGGACATGAAAGCTATTCAAGAGGTACCTGCACAAGAACAGGGTCAAGGATGTCCTTCAAGGATGCATCTGCAGTCATAACATATGGGTTGTCCTGCCTCAGGCAGCCCTTTGGTCGGCCGGATTCCAAAGTCTGGGTCTGGCCTCGGCTGATGTCACACTTTCCCCAACGTCAGAGCTTCTGGGGTATAAAGGCATCAGCCGACGCCATTTTCCTCAGTCTTTCTTGCCGCGTGGTGCCTGAAGCGGAAGCTGTTGGCAAGTGCTGGTCGGGCAGATCGAGAGATTTGAGCTACCGAAGACTGCTAAAAAGCTAAGTACCCGTTGGGACTCTTTCTTGCCTCAGCCGATATCAGACAAAGTAAATAATTGTTTAACTTGTGGGAAACAAATACCTCATAAGGATTTCCACTCTTACTGCCTTCCTTGCTTAGGCCCAGACCATGGCGTATCAGCTTGTTTTAGCCTGTGCCTCCTTCAACCGACGGACTCTTAGGCGCCGGTCGGAGTTTACAGAAGAGTTTTGGATCCGCTTTTGCATATAAAATGCCGTCGGAGACTCCGACTACATTTAGCCAAAAAGCAAGGAAAAGGACCGACACTGCACCAGCGGTTTCGGCTGAAACCACGGTTAGGCCTACCGCGAGTGTCTCAGTTTTGGCTGAAACCGAGTCCTCGGTTCTTACTTCTGCCGAAATCATTCCTCCGACAACCGAGGCCAGAGAGGCCCCGGCTCAGTCGGCTACAGAAATCCCTACCGAAGAAGCAAGCGCACAAGAATTGTCTGACACCATCCCTTTGGACATTTCTACTCCTGCACGTAGGACAGCTAGGCCCCCTGCTTCTATGTCTATTAAGGCCTTCTCCAGGGCTAAAGCAGCTATAAATTTAAAGGCTTTACCTGCAAAATCTACCTCTCAGAGACCTTCCTCAAGTTCTCAGATTCTCAGCCTTGCTGAGGACCTTATATCTCAGATTATGGGTTCCCAACCTCACCCAGACAGGGCCTCTCAACCTCCTCCTGACAAAAGGCCTAGGACTGAACCCCCTGAACCACTCTCCTCTGATTACTCCTCGGATGGATCTGATTTATCAGACCATCAGGAAGGGCCATACTCACCTTATGAGGATTCAGATGCAGAAGACTCTATTCCTTCTGCCTCTCCTCCAGAAGAATTTTCCTTTGGGGAGACTTTACACTCAATGAGGGAACACTTTCAATGGCAGGGTCAGGATTTCTCTGATTCTAGAAAAAGACTAAGGACCTTTTTACACTTGCCACAGCATAGGCCTTTAGCCATACTACCTGTGCTAACTGTAGTTGATGATGCATATAATGATGTCAGTTCTGCCCCTGACAGATATTACAGGGTCCCAGATTCTCACTTTCACTTGCATAAAGCCCATGCTGCAGACCCAGAAACTATTTCTCAGGGCCCTAAAGGTGTTGCAGCTGCCACTGCCAAAACCCCCCTAACCTCTGACAGAGAGTCAAGAGCATTAGAGAGATGGGGAAAAAAGATTTATACATCTGCTACTCTTTCTGCCAGGGCATTAAACTGTCAATTCCATATGATACAGTACCAGGAATATTTGTTAGATCAGCTGAATAAAAAGCTATCTTCTCCTGAACCTTTAGACCGGAAGTCCCTTCAGGTTTTGGTACACAACTCTCAGCAGGTCAGTAATCATTTCTTAAAATGTGGCTATGATGCACTGGAGGCTTCAATTAGATCAGCTATGACTGGAGCAGTACTTCGAAGGCATGCCTGGCTAAAAGAGCAATCCTTGCCAGACCATGTCAAGGCTAAACTGCTAGATGCTCCAATGGAGAAACAAAGTTTATTTGGCTCCCCTGCACAGGAGATTTTAAAGAAAGTGGAAGAAAAAGCAAAATCTGTGCAAACAGTAAAGGATTTTCTGCAGGTCCAACCTCCGAGGTTCAGCAGAAACTGGCCTTCAAAGAATTGGTCCTTTCCAGACACCTCCAGAGCACAGAGGGGCAGGAATAGATGCCCAAGAGGCAGAGGTCAATCAAAGGGTGCCTACAGGGGTCGTCAGTGGCAACCTGCCAACCAGAGGAGTACTGCCACAGCTGCAACTACATCCACTTCCACAGGACAGACACAATGACTTGGCTCTGATTCGCCTACCAGGGAACAACTGGAAGCACCCTTGGGCAGAAAGTTGGCTTTATTGTCGAAAAGGTGGCCTTGCATTACAAAGACAAATGGACATTGCAAACAATAGAACCAAAGGATACAGGTTTCACTTCCACACTTTACCAAAAAAGAGCGGAATGCCAAACCTACCACCAAACCAGAAGCCAGAGGCTCTAAGACAAATCAACAATTTACTTCAGATGAGAGCAATAGAAAGGGTACCATCTATGGAACAAGGCCAAAGATTTTACTCCAGACTATTCCTTGTACCAAGAAAAGAAACCCAGTGGAGGCCTATTCTCGACTTGTCCGCACTAAACACATCTCATTGTGCCAAAATTCAAAATGCTGACCCTACAGCAACTTCTTCCCATGTTGGGCAAGGAGTCTTGGCTGGTGACTCTAGATCTCAAGGAGGCATACCTGCACGTCCCTATATGACCAGATTGCAGAAGACACCTCAGATTTCTTGCAGGATCAGAGCATTATCAATTCTCAGCATTGCCCTTTGGCTTATCTACTGCGCCCAGAGTATTCACGAAATGCCTGGCATCAGTAATTGCACATTGCAGGCTTCAGGGAATTCAAATCTACCCATACCTGGACGACTGCCTAATACAAGCGGACAACAAGACAAAACTAATAAGGGATTTAGCCTATGTCATACACCTGTTACAGGCCTTGGGATACACAGTCAACATCCAGAAGTCAAGACTAGTGCCATCCCAAAGGATAACATTTTTGGGTGCGGATCTGGACACAATAACTCAGATGGCTTTTATCACAGAAGAAAAACAAAAGCAACTCCCAGTCTACTTCATGGCTTTGACAAGACAAACTCAGCTGACTGCAAGGAAAGTCCTGCAGGCCCTGGGTTACATGGCATCCTGCATAATCTTGATCCCGCATGCCAGGCTGCATATGAGGAAATTACAATGGTACCTAAGGAATGTATGGTCTCAACACAGGCACAGTCTAGAAACCATGATACC
Organism: Protopterus annectens; assembly: GCF_019279795.1. NCBI lineage: Eukaryota > Metazoa > Chordata > Ceratodontiformes > Protopteridae > Protopterus > Protopterus annectens. Next base: position 10,086 of record NW_025050631.1, read on the forward strand.
AATCATTCCATGCCTGAAAAAGGAATTCCTGTGGTGGGCTCAGGCCTGCCAAACCAACAGAGGGTTGCCTTTCAACAAACCACAACCAAGGCAGACCATCACCACAGACGCCTCAGACCTAGGATGGGGAGCACACATGGAAGACAAGTGTATCCAAGGCCTATGGTCTCAGGACCAGCTGAATTTGCACATAAACCTAAAGGAGATGCTGGCAGTGAAGCATGCAATTGAGACATTCAAACCATTCCTCCAACAAGGACATCTGCTGATAAAGACAGACAATACCACAGTCATGTGGTACATAAACAAACAGGGAGGCACGCATTCCTACCCTCTATGCCGGATGGCAATGGATCTGTGGCACCTAGGCCTGAATCTCAACATCCAACTGCAGACCAAATTCGTACCAGGAAAAGAGAATTCACTAGCAGACAGCTTAAGCAGAACTACCACGGATGCTCACGAATGGATGCTGCATCCAGACATCTTCAAAATCATAACAAACAAATGGGGAATGCCAAAGATAGACCTGTTCGCCTCCCCACTCAACCACCAACTGAACAAATTCTGCTCAAGAGTATACCACCCACAAGCCTGGAGGGTGGACTCCCTGTCTTTCAGCTGGAAGGCCCTAACAGTGTATGCTTTTCCACCTCTCCCATTGATGTACAAAGTTCTACTGAAGATCAGGGAGGAACAGCCAAAGGTGATTCTGATAGCTCCAGACTGGCCAAGGCAGCATTGGTACCTGCTACTGAGAAGCATGTCTTGGACGAACACATTGCCTCTACCCCTATGGCCTTTACTTCTAACGCAGAACAACTACAAGACCCTGCATCCAAACTTGAAAACACTGCAGCTAACTGCCTGGAAAATTGCTTAAAACAAAACCAAACTGTTTTATCTCAGAGGGTCAAGGACATTATCCTGGAGGCTCGCAGACCCTCCACAAGAAAAACATACTCAGCTAAATGGAAGAGATTCCTCATTTGGAGTGCATCAAAGGGTACAAATGTCACACTGGCAAACCTAGCACACATTCTAGAATACTTAGCAGAACTGTTCCACAATGGCCTGTCCTATTCTTCCATTAAGATTCATGCTTCAGCAATTTTCAGCAGAGTACAACATGGATCCTCCTATTTTCTCTCACCCTCTCCTCAGACAATTTTTAAGAGGGATCAAAAATGTAAAACCTCCAAGGAAACCTCCTCTGCCTACATGGGATCTCAATTTTGTGCTGGAAAAATTAACACTACCCCCGTTTGAACCAGCAGCATCAGCAGACTTACAGTTCTTATCTTGGAAAACTGCTTTCCTTCTAGCAATCACTTCAGCAAGAAGAGTATCCGAGTTACAGGCACTAATGGCAGTGCAGCCTTTCCTTATTTTTCACCAGGATAGAGTGTCTCTGAGAACCAATCCTACTTGCATGCCAAAGGTGATATCCAGGGTATCCTTGAACCAAGCTATTCATTTGCCTACGTTCTTCCCTAACCCACAGAACAGGGGGGAAAAACTGCACACCTTGGATGTACACAGACAACTACGCTACTATCTGGACAGAACTAAAACCAGCAAACTGACCAACTTTTTGTAGCATATGCAACTGGAGTACAAGGAAAAGCAATTTCCAAACAGACAATTTCAAAATGGATAGGAAATTGCATTGATTCTACTCTTTTCATGGAAAGACAACTCCTGAAAATATCAGGCCTCACTCCACAGAGCCACAGCCACCACTACAGCTTTCCTACGAGGGGTGGCTACCAAGGACATTTTAGAAGCTGCTACTTGGAGCTCCGTGCATACATTTGCAAAGCATTACAATCTACCTTTATACTCCAGATCCCGAGCAGGTTTTGCAACTGCAGTTTTACAGGGGATCTTAACCACACCATCACTATCTTAGTACCTCCTCCCCCAGTTTGGCTATGGTATTCTACCCATATGTTATGACTGCAGATGCATCCTTGAAGGACATAGTACAGTTTTGTACCTACCATAAATGTAGATGTCCGATAGGTATGCATCTGCAGTCCTGGTGGATTACACCCTCCTTCCCCTCTGTGGTATTCCTAGGGTGCTTACCCCTCTTCAGCTAGCTGGGGGAATCTATTATGGTGTATTTGTTTGTATGTATATATGTAAGGTATATGTATATATATATATATATATATATATATATATATATATATATATATATATATATACATATATATATATATATATATATATATATATATATATATATATATATATATATATATATATTTTTGTTTGCTACTGTTTGGAATTTTCAACATTTATCCAAATTTAGCCTTCCTAGAGGGCACCTGGCATCTGGGGCAAGAAACACTGAGGAAAATGGCGTCGTCTGATGCCTTTATACCCCAAGCTCTGGCGTGGGAAAGGCGACATCAGCCGAGGCCAGACCCAGACTTTGGAATCCGGCCGACCGAAGGGCTGCCTGAGGCAGGACAACCCATATGTTATGACTGCAGATGCATACCTATCGGACATCTACATTTATGGTAGGTACAAAACTGTACTTTTTTATTCCAGACTATTCCTGGTACCAAGGAAGGGCAAATATTGGAGACCTATTTTGGACCTATCCATCCTAAACACATATTTACTCATTCCAAAGTTCAAGATGCTCACATTACAGCAGTTTCTTCCCATGCTGGGCAAGGAGTCTTGGCTGGTAACATTGGACCTCAAGGAGGCATACCTGCATGTCCCAATCAGACAAGATTGCAGAAGATACCTCAGATTTCTTGCAGGTTCATCCCATTATCAATTCTCTGCATTGCCCTTTGGCTTATCTACTGCGCCCAGAGTGTTCACGAAATGCCTGGCATCAGTAATTGCCTTTTGCAGACTTCAATGGATACAAATATACCCATATTTGGACAACTGCCTGATCCAAGCGGGCAGCAAACACACTCTTCTGAAACACCTGGCGTTTGTAATAATGTTGTTGAAATCTCTGGGATACACAGTCAACAAAAAGAAGTCAAGACTAATACCCTCTCAAACAATAATTTTCCTGGGTGCCAGGTTGGATGCAAACACCCAGATGGCCTACCTCACGCCAGAGAAACAAGGGCAATTAACTCAATACTTCAGACAACTGGCAACCTTCACCAGGCTGACTGCAGGGAAAATCCTGCAGGCTCTGGGATTCATGGCATCTTGCATCCTGCTAATCCCATGTATGCATATGAGGAAACTTCAATGGTACCTAAAAAACTTATGGTCTCAACACAGCCACAGTTTGGAAACAATCATACCACTGATTCCATGTCTTCAACAGGAATTTCTGTGGTGGGCTCAAGCATGCCAAAGAAACATAGGTCTCCCCATTCTGCAAGCCTCAAGCAAATCAAGTCATCACAACAGACGCCCTCAGACTCACGCCTGGGGGTGCACATGACAGATCGGTGCATTCAGGGCAAATGGTCACAAAAAGAAAAGCACCTACACATCAATCAAAAGGAAATGCTAGCAGTAATAAATGCTATTATGGCTTTCAAAGACCTACTGCATCCAGGCCAGCTATTGATAAGGGCAGACAACACCACAGTGATGTGGTACATAAACAAACAGGGAGGAACCCATTCATACCCTCTATGCAGGCTAGCCATGTCTCTTTGGAACATGGCTCTGGAATTGCAAATCCAACTTCAAGCACAGTTCCAGCTAGGTAAGGAAAACACGCTGGCAGACAATCTGAGCAGAAATATGACAGATCCACATGAATGGAAGTTGCATCCTCAAGTTTTTACAATGATAATTCAAGCATGGGGAAGGCCAGACATAGATCTCTTTGCCACCCACAGAAATTACCAATTGACAAAATTCTGCTCAAGGACCTTCTCATCCACAGGCCTGAAAGTGGACGACTTCTCTTTCAGTTGGACAATAATGACGGTTTATACCTTTCCACCTCTTCCACTGCTGCCCAAAGTTCTATTAAAAGCCAGCGCAGACAGACCAAAGATGATTCTCATTGCTCCCAGACTGGCCAAGACAACACTGGTACCCTAACTCCTGAGGAGCCTGATGCATTCCACCATGGATCCTGCCTGTAATGCCTCTTCTACTGACTCAGCACAACTTCAAAACTCTTCACAGTCAGCTGAAAACACTCAGTCTAGCCGCATGGAGTGATTCCTTAAATTAGCAGACCCTACTCTCAAGGAGGTGCAGGATGTGATTTTGGAGAGCCTGAAGGCCTTTCTACTAGAAAAGTTTCCTACTCGGTGAAAATGGAAATGGTTTTATTGCCTGGAATCAGAAAAAGGAGGTCAGAATCTGGAATACTTAATTTACCTCAAATATTACAAGTACCTAGCCAAGCTGTTAAGCAGTGGAACCCCCCTTTCCCTTCCCTTTTTCCTCCATTCC
>NW_025050632.1:0-21215 GCF_019279795.1 Protopterus annectens
GGGTAACCTTAATGCCTTATTATGGCAGTATTTAAGATCAATGCAGTCCTTAAAAACTAGCAGATTGGCCCAGGCAATATTGGTACCCTTTGCTGCTCAGCCTGATGAAAGAGCTTTACAGGCCTCTTTCGTTAACTGCAGAACTCCTGACCCCAGCCAGAGGGGAGATTCTACATCCATACCTGCACACTCTCAAACTTTCTGCATTGTTTATCCCCCAGGTGCCAGGAATAACCCACAGTTGAGCAAGCAGGTCCTAGACACTATTAAGCAAGCCAGAAGGCCCAGTACCAGGAAATCTTACTCATAGAAATGGAAAATATTGAACTCCGTGTGCCTTTCTAAAGGTCAGAGCAGCTCCCTACCTAGCGGAGCTACTTAACAAGGGCCTCTCCTTTTCCTCCATTAAAATCCACACCTCAGCTATTTCAGCACACTTTCATGCTGAACAGCCTGTCTTCTCTCACCCTTTGATTAAGCAATTCCTTAGAGATGTATCTAACATTAGACCGCCTAGAAGTGCACCTACTCCAGCCTGGGACCTGAACTATGCTTTAGAAAAACTGGCATTGCCTCCCTTTGAACCAGCTGCATCAGCTGACCTAAAACACTTTTTTTGGAAGACTGTCTTCCTCTTGGCTGTTTCTTCAGCTAGGAGGGCGTCAGAACTTCAAGCACTCATGGCCACTGAACCCTTCATTTTCTTCCATGCAGACAGTGAGCGTGTCTCTCGTGAGTAATCCCTCATTTATGCCAAAGGTAGTATCAAATGTGACCCTAAACCAGGCTATTCATCTCACCACTTTTTTTTCCAAACCCTCAGAATAAAGGAGGGAGAATTCTGCATACACTGGATGTGCACAGACTGTTAAGATACTACCTGGACAGAACAAAGTCCATTAGGAAGATAGATCAACGGTTGGTTGCCTTCGCCCCAGGAAAGGAGGGGAAGCCCATTTCCAAACATAGCATTTTAAATGGATATCTCGCTGCATACAATTCTGCTACACTTTTCATGGAAAAGCTCCTCTTAAATCTGTCAGAACACATTCCACTAGGCAGCCACTACTTCCACTACCTTCCTTAGAGGAGTACCCACCAGGGCGATCCTGGAAGCTGCCACTTGGACCTCGGTCCACACCTTCACTAAAGACGACCACCTGCCTTTGTTCTCCAGAGTTCGGGCAGGCTTTTCCTCTGTAGTTCTGCAAGGCATTCTAGCTCAGTCCTAGGAATTTCATACTTCCATCGTCCCCTTCCTCAGCTTTGGGAATCCTCCCACAAGTGATGACTACAACAGTGAAGCACTAAGAACATAGTGTAGTTGTATACACTTACCATAAATGTAGATGTTCGAGTGTATTTACTGTTATAGTCCTATTTTCCCTCCCACCGTCCCCCTTATTGTTATCCTTTTTGGAGATTAACTGTCATTCCTGTGGCCTTGGGTCTCCACAGCCTCTTTAAACATTTCTTTCAAGGGGCTCCTACAGGTTAGGGCAAGAAAAACTTATGTAATGGTGCCGGCTGCTCTCCTTTGTACCACTGATGACATGACGTCAGTCCGCAGACGACAGCAGCCGGCACAGGGGAAAAGCTTTACTCGGATATTCGGGCAGACCTAGGGCTACCCAGCAGAGATAATCCACAAGTGATGACTGCAACAGTGAATATACTTTAACATCTACGTTTATTGTAAGTGTACACAACTGTACCTTTTTACACAACTGTACTTTTTGAAATAGCATTTATGCTGGCCAGTGTACTTCACATTTGTAAAGTAGTACCCTCAATGGAGGTAAGGGAAAAGTAAATTAACAATGAATACTCTGCTGCAGAGCAAAAGGGAAGGAAGTGCACAGGTGAAAAGACCTAAGATGAGAATATATCAAAAGGCACCAGGAACAATGGGAAGAAGAGTATAGGGTGAAAGGATGTTGAAAACATGTGATCACGTATGTAATGGAGTAAGCAGAACAAAATGATTGCAGACAAAATGCTCAAAGGATAAGAGGAGAGGAAAATAAAGGGATGAGGGGAGATAATTTAGTTATGCAATCCTTTCTTCCATATTTAATGTCGTAGCAGAAAACAAGATGCCAAGAACCCCTAGGAGATCACATGATAGAAGACTGGATTGAGGAACTATGTACTAAGTTCTTCAGAGAAAAGAGTGACAGAAGAAACTTGCTTGGCCTGGTATTTCTGTTCCTTGTTGAAGATAGATATTTAAATTACCCAGGTGTAACATTTCACATTTTTTTTCATTGCTTAATTTGTTTCGAGTGATATTTAAATACACAGAGAATATACGTGGCTTTGTCTTTTCTGATAAGACTTAAGGCCTGCAAAAACTACAAGCACCGTTGGTGACTCCCTGCTGGTTATTTTTCCCACCCACTCTGCCATTCCTTGATCTGCTTTTTAAGGTTGGTGATTTTAAGCTGCCCACCATCATTGTAAATTGAGCTCTCTGAGCTCCTCCCTTTCTGCACTGCTGTTTATATATATTTATTTGCATTTCCTTGAGCTTATTTTGGGAAATAATGCATTTTTGCCTCTGTCTATTCTATTGATTTATTTGCAATAAACTCATTAGCTAGCTAGCTTCTGGATAAAGTAGTGTATTTTTACACTCTAGCAAGCTGTTTTCTGTGTTTTTACATCGAGGAGATAGTATTTTTCCACCTAGTTGTAGTGCGTGGTAGCCTAGTGTGTACAGGGTTGGGGAAACACTAGATTCCTGCATGTATTTTTATTGTAGGTTCATAGATGTTTACTAGGCTAACAGACATAAGGGCCTTTTTAAGTCTAGCTATGCATCCCAAATGTGCTAAGTATAAGCATGGGCCTGGGAGATGAACCATTTACAGGTTACTTGTTTGCATTAGAGACACATAGGTACCAAACCAGGGATGAATTCCTGGTTTCCCATCCAATTGTCCAAGTTGCAGTTGAATTGGGATAGGGAGGAATTCTGCTTCACATGGATGGGAAACCTGTTCTATAGACAGGGTAGTCTCTGGGATACCTACTTATCTCTCCCACAGATCCTATTTATATCACAGGCAAGGTTTAAGTCTTTAGAATGAGTAATTATGGCACTGTTTGTTTTGTGTATATGCAGGAGGTCCATCAGAGTGGGGTCTGATAGTGCCCTGTATGCCAGGCATATTTCTTCCCTCAAAAGCCTGTAGGAGACAGAATACAGGGATAGGGCCTTGAGGCAGTCTGCATAGGACATATTACTTGCACTCTGTGTCCTTTTAGTGAGGAACCTCTGTGGACGTTCCATTTGTTGTATATGCCTGGTTAGGTACATACCAAATGGGGGCATTATATTCTGTGATAGGTCTGAGTGGAATGGTTATTAATCAGCTTGCCTTGTTTTTAGTGCGTTTATAAATTCTGTGCTATTGAGTGGCTCTTTACTCATTTCTACAAAGTCAAATACTTAATCACACTTTTATATGCCGTTTAAAGTATACTGTTTTTATCTTTAATTAATTTTGCCTTTCCTTATGTGTGTCTGTTTGTCATAGCATTTCACTCAGGAGACACTTTTATTGTGCTTTTACCTTAGGAGGACTGAGGTATTCATCTAGTGGCAGTACCTATTTACCTGGTCTTAGTTGGGCAGAGCACAGAAGAGCTCTAAGTGTTGTCATTTTATTGGCCAGAGGGCACAGTAGTCATTTTTTCTGCATTTCCAGTGCTAGCATAAATTTGGCACATTTGCATGGTGCTGCTTGCTGTGCCAGCGCCCTGTACAGATGCAAACATCTGGAAACATTGCTTATTTTCTTTATACTGTGAATGTTTACTGTGCTGTTCATTTTTTGTCACTTTAAAGTATAAAGTTGCATTTTCAAACTGCTGTAAGGACTACTGTTTAGCACTGAAATACATTGTATCTGGTGTTTTAGTATTGGGCATCTGTTTGGAGTGTGGTAGGAGATGCCCGATTTCACCATCTGAGCTAGGAATTGCTGTTGGAAAGCTCATTGTGTGCTTACTTGATTGGCCTTGGGGCACAGTTAGTGTAAAACTTGCTTTTTTTTCCCTGATCGTATATAAGCCTTGTGTTTGTGAGAAGCTGCTCTTTGCGCAGAGTTGGTTACTGGGGCCTTGTGTACATGCAGTCACCAGAAGTTTAAATTTCCTTATGAAAACCACCTCAGAACTTTACCTCAAGTTACTCATGGGACAGCTAGTTTGCTGGGTGAGCAGCATTTATGCATTTAGTTAGAACTACTTTGGTATACCTTACCTTATAACAATGTAGCATCCAAGACTATTGCTGTTCAGAGAGCATCTGGTTTGGGTCTGGACAGCATTGCTGGTTAGGTTAGCTTTGGATTACACCAATTAAGCCCCCTTTCTTCATCTGTTTACAGATATCCTCCCCTCCTATCCCTTGCAAGTGCACATTAAGACCTGCGCCCATGGATGGGCACTTTCCTGCTATCTCTGCATCCAGCTTGGTGGACATGGGCATTCTGATGAAATGTAGCAGTTGCCTTATGTACACTGCCTTATCTACACTGACAGACAGATACAATATGTAAGAGACGCAGTTAAACATTTGATACTAGAGGCTAGATTCTCGCATACAAGCAGAAAAAGAAACAAGCGTCAGTACTCTCATCGCTTACCGTAACCACGAAGGATTACGCACACACAGCCACATTTGTGGAGGTGCTCACATGTAACTTACTCAAACCTCAAAGGCCTCTCTGGCACAGTCCTCAAACACTGCATGCACACAAACAAGACCGTTCCCAGCACAACACACATAGACACAGCTCATTCTATATCAGCTGGCAAGTCCATTAGGCAAAACATTCCACAACCCAATGTTCTGGTCAGAGGAGACCCTACTGTGAGACTTGTAGTAATTTTTCTCTTATCCAACTTGGTAATAGGGATATCAGTTACTTGCCTGTCAAGGGCTAGGATTCACCAGGGGTAAGTGACCTAAGTACCAGTATGACTCAGTCATGTGGGCGGTAATGGCCTGAGATATACCTCCTTGGACTATATGAAGAGAGGAGATCTCAGAATGTGTTACAGGCAGGTATGAGCTTAGCATTGAGCTGCATTCTACAGTCTCCAAGGATGATGCCACAATACTAGCAGAAAATGATAGACTTTAACAGTTGTCTTAGCTACTGGTGTCATTCCAAAGGCTTCCAATACTTTCAGCCTGGGAAGACATGGTTAACAGGCCACACTACTTTGCCAGGGATGGTCTTCACCTGTTGCTTGTAGGCTTTGGGGTATTGGCCAAAACATTATCCACTCCCTGTAGTGCCTTTTGTAGGCATCGGCATACAGACAAATCTTACAACATAACAAGAGCTACTCAGGACAAACAGTTACTGGCAGTGGTAGGAGTCTCAAGAAACTGCACTCCCTGGAAGCTCTCCTCACCCTGGACAATGTTGATGTCTGTGCAGTTAATGAAACATGCTTCAGAGCCATGGAAAACACTTGACAGTGCATGGCTACAATGCATTTTATATGTGCCATTAACCTATTGCAAATGAATGGGCAAAAGGCAGAGGTGTATTTATCTACATAAAGGATAAGCACACCTCAATCCTGGTCAAACAATATGGTTTGCTTGCACTGCTCCATGCCCAACTAACCATGGGGAAAATCCATTACCATATTCTTGCTTGCTAGAGGTTCCCAGTCATGAACCAGGAAACCCATGCGCTATACTTGAAGTTGCTGGACTCGCTCACCATCCAGCCAGCCCAGTACCATACTTACGGGTGATTTTTATTTGCCTCCTCCTTTAATTAGGAGGCATACACAACCACTAACATGCAAGCCCAAAGGTTTCTTGATTTGTAAATTCAAATGTCCTGGAGCAGTTAGTCTGCACACACATTAGTGGAACAAATATCCTAGGTCTGGTACTCACAAATATGGGAGAGTACTGCACTCTCTTCCCCACCTAGTGTGATGTCCTCACTGATGAGATCAGATCACAAAGCAGTCTCCCTTGAAATAACGGTAAAACTAGCCCACCACCTAACCCCAAAAACGTTTAAGAACTTTTCTTAGGTAAATGACCCCCTCTTAAAGGAAGGCATAGCTCGTTTCCAAGTTTCCCCATATCCACAAAACAAACTTTTGCAGAGGCATACACAAGCCCAGTACAACCATGTATTCAGCTGCATAGAAATGGCAATAGCAGACCGAAATAAACCCAGGTCAAACTTTGAAAACAAGCCACTCTGGTGGACCCCTGATATTAATAGGTCGCACAGCAAACAAAATAAATCCTGTTGAATTAAGAGGAAATGTGCACGACAAAGCAAAAGTCCCTCATTAGTCTAAAATGAATGAAGGAACTAGTCAAGTCTCTGAAAGCAGACTTTCAGGTAAGTATAGCCTCCAAAGCTACAGATAACCATAGGCATTTTTCATTTATGTCTGCAGTCTTAAGGCAGCGCCCAACATTGCATGGAATTAGTTGTAGATGGCATCACCCATACTCAGCTAGAAGATGCAGCAAATCTGCTGGCCAACAAATTCAGATCAGATTTCCTCTCCCCATCACCCCCATTTCTCCCCAAGGAATACAGTCCACCACTAATTATCACTAAAGAACTGGTTGCCACTGCACTCTTCAAAGCTAAAAACATTTAACCATTGCCTCCGGACTGGCTTTGCCCCTATAGAGTGGAGGGTAGTAACAGTCATCCCTTTGCATAAAGAGGGAACCATCTACTTCACTCAGGATATTACATACCCATATGTTTGACTAAGCTTATATGCAAGGACATAGAAAGAATCATGGATCTGATAAATTAATGCTCTAGAAAACCTCTAAACACTGGACTCAACCTGGTTCGGCTTTGTCAAGGCAGTTCATGCCTACTGAATCTGGTGGATTTTTTTGAGAAAATCACTAAGACCATGTAGGAGGGCAAAACTGTACATACCGCCTACATTGACCTGGCCAAGGCATTTGACACAATTCCCCATTCAGGTATTATTAATAAACTTGCAAAACTGGGCATAAATCTCTATATCACAAGATGTATAGCCAGTTGACAAACGGACAGGACACGTGGTTAGCATGGGTGACTCCACATCCACCAAGAGTCCAGTTATTAGTGGTGTGCAACAGGGCTCAGTGCTGAGACCACTACATTTCTCTGAAGTTGAGGCTTATGTTGAAGACCTCTGGATGACAAATTTTGCTGATGACTGCAAGCTGGGGATAATTCTTGAATCCCCCAAAGATGTAGATATCCTTCAGGAGGGTCTAGATCAGGCAAGTGGTTGGTGCCAGAGTCATGGCCTAAAGCTAAATGCAAAAAAAGTATTATAATACATTTTGAGAAGTCAAATATCCCTGCAAATTACAAAATCAATAACACGCCTAAAAGCAGACTTGGATCTAGGTACACAAGTAGTGGCCTGAACTGTGACTGCCATGTGCTCACTGTGGTGAGAAAGTCCTATGTGGCACAACTTGTAAGTAAAAGTATGGCATCCAGATTTATAGAAATTATAGTCCCACTGTATTTAGCTCTCATTAGACCAACAGTCGAGTACAGTGCGCCATTTGGCATGCAATAGACTAGATGCTTAAAGCAGCTGGAGTGACCTCAGAGGTTCCTCACACAAAAAAAATACAGGTTGTAAATGACATGTCCTTTGCAGATAGACAAAATGCCCTAGCCCTTTACTGTATTTCCTGTTGACTATTAAGGGGTGACCTATGCCTGACCTACAAGGCACTCAAAAATCCAGACTTGATGGAGCTGCTGCACATCCCACAAGTCAAACAGCATGAGAGTCACCCGATCTAGGGATCTAGCCTTTGTCAGCGACTCAAACAAAACACTCTGGAGAGACAGGTGTGTGTCTCAGAGATTGCCTGATGTTCTTCGTGTTTCCACTGTTGCAGTCATCACATTTGGGTTATCTGCTTGCAGTAGCTCTCAGTCGGCCTGATTAACAAAGTCTTGGGTCCTGCATCAGTTGCTGTCTCTTCTGTGATGTCGGGTATAAAACATGCAGCCGACGCCATTACATCAGTCTTTCTTGCCGTGTGGTGCCCGAAGCAGAAGCAGTTCGCAAGTGCCAGTCGGCCGACTCCTGAAATTTCCATTTTCGAGTTTCAGAACCGAAGTTTTCAACCAAAAGTTAAGTACCCCATTGGGGAAACTTTTTCTTAGTCTTAGCCGATGTCAGTTAAAGTAAATAATTGCATTACTTGTGGAAAGCAAATACCTCATAAAGATTTTTCATTTCTACTGTATTCCTTGCCTAGGTCCTGACCACGACGTACCTGTTTTGTGCCTTATTTAAACTGCAAACTGTCAGTCGTCGGATTCTGAAAAAATGCAAAGTTAAAGACGGAGACAGGCTGCCTAGGTCCAAAGCTGCCGATGACGCTTCTAAGCCAGTCGCTAGTTTGCCGATACTCGGTGAGACGCTTTCGCAGCCTGTAATACCTGCTACATCTGATTCGCAGGCCTCTACTGAAACCCATTCGGAGTCATGTATGCCGCGAGATGCTTCAACTGTGGAACCTGTGGACGTCTCTACCTTGGATGGGTCTGGAGCCGCTCTGCAGGCACCGGCTTCTGAGGGTGTATTCAGGCCTACTGACTTGCGTATTAAACTGACACCATCTTCTTTTTCAAGGCCTAAATCTTGAACCATGCCTAGAAAACTGATGCCCAGACCGCATGGTTAGGCCTCTATGCCTAAAAAACAAATGATAAGAATGGCTGAAGACCTTATTACTTTAATCAGAGGAAGCCAGCCTCCCCCCCCCCCCCCTAAGAGACCTATGACTGAGTTTGTTTATGATACTTCTGACCAGGATTCTGAATTTTCTGTTTCCACTGATGACCAGGATTTGCCCTTATCTACCTATGAGGATTCTGATGCTGAGGACTCTATTCCCTCTGCTTCATCCCAGAGGATTTCTCTTTTGGCGAAACCTTGCATACTCTCAGGGAGCATTTTCATTGGGAAAGTCAGGATTTCTCAGATTCTAAAAAGAGGCTTAGGGATTTCTTACTCCTGCCCCGGCACAGGCCTTTAGCCATTCCTCCTGTACTAGACATAGTTGATGCATTTGCAGAACCTAGCTTGGCCGCTGACTCTCTACCTTCTGCTCCCAGAAAACCTGATAGATATTACAGGGTCCCCGACTCTCACAAGTTACTTTTTAAGAATCCTACTGCGGATCCTGAGACCATTTCACACAGGCCCAAGGGGATTTAGGCTACTACTGCCAAAAATCCTACCCCCTCTGATAGAGACTCCATAATTCTGGCCATTAGGGCCTTAAACTGCCAGTTTCATTTGTTAAAGTGTCAGCAGCATATTATTGGATTGCTTAAATAGAAAATGATGTTGATTCCTGATTTGTGCTGAAAATAAGGATTTACAGGATTTATTGCATTCAGCTGAACAAGTTGGAAAACATACTTTGCAATGTGGTTTTGATTCTCTAGAGTCATCTTGTAGGGCTACTGTAACTGGGTCTGTACTTAGAAGGCATGCTTGGCTTAAGGAGCAATCCTTACCAGATCATGTTAAAGCAAAATTACTGGATGCTCCCTTAAACCAGGGCCGCCTGTTTGACAACAAGGCAGAAGTTCTTAAAAAGATGGAAGAAAAAGCTAAATCTATGCAAACTGTTAAAGATTTTTTACAAGTACAACCTCCAAGATTTAGTAGGCATTGGCCTTCCAAGAATTGATCCTTTCCTGCCTCTTCCAGACCTTCTCAGTCCAAACCCAGATCCAGCAGAGCTCCCAGGTTGCATTCCCAGGGTACACACAGGACTAAGCAGTGGGGGGGGGGGGGGGCTCCACTTCCAAATCAGGGAGTAATAAAACTCCTTCCTATGGTAAACTGTCTCAGTGACTTTTAAAAATTTCCAAGCACTTATCAACTGACTGCCCCTTTGGGGGGAAAATTGCTGTTCAGGCAAAGAACTGGAAACTCATTACCCAGGACAAATGGGTTTTAAATGTAGTGTCCCAGGGATACAGATTTCACTTCCACACATTGCCAACACCAAGCGGGTGACCAGATCTATCCCTAAATCAGTGGGCAGAGCCCCCAAAGCAAGTACTTTCTCTGTTAAGCGTGGGGCTATTCAGTTGATACCAGAAGAGGAAAAGGGACAAGGTTTCTACTTGAGACTTTTCCTGGTACCCAGAAAAGACAAGTCATGGCGTTCTATCCTGGACCTGTCTACTCTAAACACCTTTTTGGAGATTCCAAAATTCAAGATGCGGACTCTTCAGCTGTTGCTTTCTATGCTAGGCAAAGATGCCTGATTGGCAACACTAGATTTAAAAGAAGCTTACCTGCACATCCCAATCAGGGAATCTTGCAGAAGATACCTATGCTTCAAAGTAGGCTGCACGCACTATCAGTTCTCTGCACTGCCCTTTGACTTACCTACTACGTCCAGGGTATTCACAAAGTGCCTAGCTCCAGTTATTGCATTTTGCAGGCAAAGAAATACTCAAATATACCCATACCTGGACGATTGTCTAATTCAGGCAGAAAGCCAGGACATACTTTTGAATCAGCTGGCCTTTGTACAAAGGGTGTTAACTTGTCTGGGGTACACCATAAACGAAAAGAAATCGCACCTGGTAGCCTGTCAATAAATTATATTCCTGGGAGCAAACTTAAATTCAACTTCCCAGATGGCTTTCCTCACGCCATAGAAACAAATTCTTTTGAAAACCTACTTCAAGAAAGTGGCCGTAAAAACCCTGCTGTCTGCAAGACAGATACTGCAAGCCTCCTGCAAGACTGCATATGAAGAAACTACAATGGTATCTAAAAAGCCTATGATGACGACATTCTCAGGATCTAGGAGCAATGATTCCTATCATACCTTGCCTACGCCTAGAGTTCCTTTGGTGGGCAGAGGCCTGCCACCAAAACAGAGGACTACCATTCACACTACCTCTGCCCCCCAAACCCTAACAACAGACGCATCAGACTATGCATGGGGGGCTCACCTGGCAGGGAAGTGCTTTCAGGGCAAATGGAACCTAAGTCAAATGCATCAGCATATCAGTCAAAAAGAAATGTTAGCTGTACAGAATGCTCTGACAGCCTTCAAGGACCACATTCTTCCAGGACAACTAATGGTAAAGACGGACAACACTACTGTTCCGTGATACATAAACAAGCAGGGGGGGACACATTCTTGCCCCCTCTGCAGACTCGCCATGGCATTGTGGAACACAGCCTTGAGCTACCAAGTGCATCTACAAGCTCAATTCCTGCCAGGGGAAATTAAATACACTGGCAGACAGACTAAGAAACCTCATGGACCCATATGAGTGGAAACTGGAACCAAGGATTTTCAACATGTTGACAAGCAAGTGGGGAGACCAGTTATAGACCTGTTTGCCTCCCCCCAGAACTATCAATTGAACAAATTTTGCACAAGGACTCCCCACAAACAAGCTTGGAAAATGGATGCTCTGTCCTTCAGCTGGAAAAAACTATCAGTTTATGCCTTCCCTCCTCTACCTCTGCTCTCCATGTTGCTACTAAAGATCAAACAGGACAAACAAAGGACAGTTTTGATCAAACCAGACTGACCACGCCAACACTGGCACCCCGTCTTGCTCAGTGTGTCTCAGTTGGCCCATGGCACCTGCCTCATACTCCTTCCCTGTTGTCTCAGCAGATGAACCAAATTTTGCACCCTCAGCTTCAAACACTGAACCTAGCAACCTGGCTAATTACTTAATCTCTCCTTTACCATCCCTCAGTAAACCAGTGATGGATATAATTTTAGAGGCAAGGAGGCCTAGTACTAGAAAATCTTATGCTGAAAAATGGAAAAGATTCTGTTCCTGGAACCAGTCTCAAGGGATGAGCACAGCAGCGCCCAGTTTACCTCAGATTTTACAATACTTAACTGAGATGCTTCACAAGGGCCTGTCTTTTTCCTCCATCAAAATTCATGCCTCAGCCATTTCAGCTCATTATAACACAAAACCTCCCCTCTTCTCTCATCCACTACTCAAGCAGTTCCTCAGAGGGGCCAAAAATTTAAGACCACCCAGGAGAGCTCCAGCCCCAGCCTGGGACCTTAATTTTGTCTTGGAGAAACTCACTTTTCCTCCTTTCGAGCTAGCTGTTACTGTAGATTTAAAATTTCTTTCTTGGAAAACAGATTTCCATTTAGCAATCACTTCAGCAAGAAGGGTATCTGAATTACAGGCCCTTAAGGCAGTGCAGCCTTTAATCATCTTTCATGCGGACAGGGTGTCCTTCAGAACCAATCCATCCTTCAAGCCCAAGGTGGTATCCAGTGTGGCTCCTAATCAGTCCATTCATTTGCCAACCTTCTTTCCTAATCCACAGAACAAAGGGGAATGAATACTGCACTCTTTAGATGTGAACAGAAAACTTAGATTCTCCTTGGACAGGACTAAACCTCAAAGGAAATCTGAACAACTACTGGTGTCATTTGCTGCAGGGGCAGAGGGTAATGCTATTTCAAAGCAAACCATTTATAAATGGATAGGCCATTTCTTTCATTTCTGCTATAATCACCATGGAAAACCTATTCCACAGGGGATCAGACCCCACTCAACCAGGGCTGCATCTACCTCTACAGCCTTTCTCAGAGGCGTCCCTACCAGGGACATCCTAGAAGCTGCTACCTGGAGTTCTGTACATACTTTCACCAAGCATTATCATTTGCCAATTTTCTCTAAATCCAGAGCTGGCTTTGCCACTGCAGTTTTGCAGGGCCTTCTAGCTGGTCCTAATGCTATCTAATTTCCTCCTCCCAACCTTAGCTTTGGGAATTTACCCAAATGTGATGCCTGCAACAGTGAAACACGAAGAGCATAGTACAGTTGTGTACACTTCCATAAATGTAAATGTTAGAGTGTATTCACTGTTGCAGTCCTGGTTACCCTCCCTCCAGCCCCCTGACTTCTTTTGGTTATACATCTACTTTACTTTCTATGCTTAAAAGCTTTTTGGTGTATTTGCTTTTTTGTTGGAGGTATATCCTTGTATTTTTATATATTTAATTGCTCCCCATTGGGGGGCACCTCACATTTGTGGCAAGAAAAACTGATGTAATGGCACCTGTTGCATGTTTTATACCCCCTGATGACCTGACGTCGCAGAAGAAGAGACGGCAACCGACGCAGGACCTAAGACTTTGAGGGCTACTGCAAGCAGATAACCCAAATGTGATGACTGCAACAGTGAATACACTCGAACATCTACATTTATGGTAAGTGTACACAGCTATACTTTCTTTGGAACAGGCTTCCTGTTCACATTAAGCAGAATCCTTCCTTTCCGTCTTAAAATGCAGTTTGGCTCAATGGATGGGGAAACGCAAATTCAAACCTGGGGTGGTGCCTGTGTCCCTTATGGACAGGGGGCAGTTTGTTAGATACTCAAGGCATGGGTGCAAATCCATTCCATCCTCTTGCCCCAGGGACCATATATTTGGCAAAATCGGGTTACGTTTGCTAGTCTTGCAAGGACTCAAATTGTTAGCCTAGTAATCTCCTGTGAGCCTATGACGTAAAATGCAAAGGGATGGGGGTGTTGAATGATGGCCAGTGAAAAAGGTGAAAGAAGGAGAGTAGTAAAGAGAAAGGTGAGCAGAACTTGATGAGGAGAGGAACAAGAACACAATGGATGCACCCTTGCAATCACTCTATACCTAGACAAAAGTATGTGGAAGTATGGACTGGTGGGGTGGGTGGGTTTCTCATTTAGCTCGGGGAAAAGTGAAATAATGGATGAAGGACATAAACATGGCATGAAAAGTGGTGATAGTTCAGATCTGATAAAGAGGGCTGAAATAAAATGATGTGCAAGGGAGCCGCTACTGATTTGGCTCATGCAAGAGGCAAAACTAAATGGTAAGGGAACTAGAAAAAAGTAATAAAGGATTGATGGATGCATAACATATAAAGAAGGGGGCAGGAGAGGGATGACTGTGGAAGAGGCCTGGATGTTCAGAAAGGTAAAGTGGCCAGAATCGGGAGGGATCATGGCTGGTAACTTCAGACTGGAAAGGGGGGTTCATGAAGCAGTCTAGGGGTGCGGCGTGGTAAGGAAAACTAGTGAGGCTGGCCTTGTATTGCAGTTGGGATCAGTTTTAAGAATGGTTACCATTTTACACAAGTCACTAGTCATTCACTGCTGCACATGCTAGTCTTTTAGCAGTAGTCTTTTCAGAATACATGCCATAGCTGGTTTGAAAAGGAGAGTTAATTTCAGATGTATGCACAGTAAGAGGCTTTTGTAGTTTAAAGCAGCGCAAATGTTAAGAGTGAATGACATAGAATTGTACAAGGACATGGAGAAGGTGATGAGTAGCCGCATAAAGGTGGCAGAAGAATATATGTGGGCAGTTTATGGCTCACTGGCAAGCTCATAGTCATGTGCCAACTCAATCATGTTTGCCTGGTAGAGTTTGCAGCCATCGTGTGTGTGTGTGTGTGGCAAAAGTGGTTGTTGAAGACTGAAAATTTAATATATTTCTGAAGTCAACAAGGTAGTAAGACTAGTGGCAAAGATATTGGAGGCTAGGTTGTTAGATATGTTGACCATTATGTTGGTAAAAGTGAGGGGAGGTAAATAGCAGTAATGGTAAGTTTTAGTTTTCTTTTTTTTGTACTGACACTGCTCTCAGCAATAAGCTCTCAAGTTCTGTATCTCAGTTTAGCAACAAACATGTTGCATTTTGGCAAACAGAAGAGCATGACTTCTTGTTCTCCCAGGATTGTCTGCTGTTGGCTTCTGAAAATGCTGCTGGAGAGAGACTGGCAAGATGTGTGGCTTCAACCAAGAACACTGTGAGCTAAGTTTCATGGATCAATTTTACATTTATACTTCAAACGGGTTAGATTTGTTACTGTTTTGTTAGCATCAACCAGACTGTATGGTACACCGTACGGGAGGCAGCGAGTTTGAACTTGTGAAGAGGCAGCTGATTAGTTTAGATTTTTTTTGAGAAATTATATATTTACACTGAGCGGGCTAGCCCCACTATGTCAGCAGTCTCTCTTTAATGGAGACCCAATGCGGCATTCATACTGACTAGGGGAAAGTTGGCCAAGGAGCTGGGGAATTTCCCTTACTCTTTACAAGTGCCATAGGACCTTTTGCATCTACCTGAGCTTTTCACCACCTTGGGCATATTGGATCACTTTGATGTCTCATCTGAAGGATAGGACACTAAAGCACTGCATTGTCAGTTCTGCAAAATGAAAACACCTGGTATAGAAATAGAACCCACAGCCTTCTGAGCTTCCAGCATTAAAGGTAAGTATGCTTACCTGTTCAGCCACTGACACTGTTGTGGGCCAGTGTACTGGGACTTGTAGTCTGAATAGTCCAAGCACAATAGTAGTAGCAGAATGCTGACAAGGGGCAGTTTGTATGGAAGCCTGAATAGTCTAGCTCTTTTATCTAAGTAATTCCCCTGTAAGCCTCTTGGATAGTCAGATAATGGCAATAGCTGCTTGACAAAACCTCCATGAATGTTCCTTTATTAATTGAAGATGCACTGTTAGTAAGGGAGCTGTGAGTATAACTATAGTGCATACCAGTTTAGAGAAACTGTGAGCTCTAAATACAAAATGTAAAGTGTCAGTGTAGACGGACATTTGTTGCAGTAGAGATGCACTAAGAATATTAAAAAACAAAAACAAAAAAAACTTGGACATCATGGGAGAGGTGATGAAAATAAGTGAATAATGATCAAGACTATTTAAAGTGAGAAAGAGAGCAGTAGTTAATTAGGAATGGAAGAATGTGTAATAAAAGAGGGGAGCTAGATGCAGAGAGAGAGAAAAGGGTCAAGTCTTATGAATGATGAAGCAGTTCCAGAAGTAGGAATGGACCAAAATTAGAAAGAGCTACCCCAGTAAAATGCCAACATTTCCACATCTTGGCATACAGTTAAATCTAAGGTATTTTTTTGGCAGTTCATTATTTTAAAAACTGGGCGCCAAAAAAATTATGCAACGAAATTCGTAAAACTAACAGAGCTCGTAGCAGTAGTTAACATACCTAACATTTAACTCCGCAGTGCAGTTAAGTTACTTTAGACTAAGATAAGCTGAAATGTTTTAGTGCCCTGACATTTGCAAGGCATTATCAACCCATGCAGTTTAATAACAAGACAGAAGCTTATCCTTTAAGGGTTGACTGCCATACCTGTCTTGGAATGTACAATACAGGAGTATAAAAAATGATGTTAAGTTGTCCATCTCGCCTTCGTTCTTGCTGTTTGGGTTCGGAGCCGATCCTCTGCTCTGACTCTGCCATCTTCTATAGCTTGAGAGCTGTTTACTGGCTTGAGGCTACCCCTTATCCCAGCATGCCCAGCGTCCGCTACCCAGATCTCGTTTGCTGCTTCAGCTGCGAGGTTGCTTCCTTACTGGCTCAGGCTTAGTATAGTTTTTTTCTATTAATATAGTGTTTATTCTTGAAAGTTTGTCAAGTATTTGTCAGAATTTTGTCTAGGTAATATTCCTTTATCCCTTATCGCTTTCTTGTGTATTTTAGCTTTGTTGGCTGTCGCTCCATAACTCGCAGACCTGCTGTTCCCTTGAACTCGTTTAAATTAGAGAGTCCCTCCCCAGGATAGCCGTTTAAATTAGAGGCTTTCCTTTCTGTAAAAAAAAAAAAAAGTCTATTTGTTTCTTGTAGTATAGCTTTTTATTATTGTTGTTACTATAATGTCTAAAGATAGCAAGGTATCTGGCTTCAAAAAGTGTGACTTGTGCTGTCCGAAAATGTCTCTGACAGATGGGCACACTAGTTGTGTATATTGTTTGGGCACTGTTCACCTGCAGGACTCCTGTTCTTTATGTTACGCTTTTAGTCCAAGGGTCCTGCAGGAGCGCAAAAACAAATTAATCCTTCGGTGTTTATTGAAGCCTCTGGAATCTCTGGCTAAAAGTACTCAGCCAGTGAAATCCCCTAAGTCTGTCAAGCCGTTGGCTCCACCTTCGGAGCAGACTCCTTTACTTGGCCAACCAAGTAAGTCGTTGCTGGCTGGCAACGACAAGACAGATCCTCCGTCGGCTCCACCTGCTATTTTGGAGCCGTCTCAGAGCCATAAGAGGCTGAGGTCTCCGTCCTTGGAGTCCATCCACTCGGCACCTCAGTCACCTTGGTTACACAGTGAACGTAGCCATCATTCTTCCCACTCCTCTCGATCCTCTAGATCATCGGATCATGATGTGGAGAGAGTAGTAAGTAGGTTGCTTAAGTCACAGGCACTGGCAAAAATTCTGTCCAGCCCACCTCAACAGATATTGGCTCCAACCGCCTATATTTCTGTTCCTCCTCTGACTACATTTAGCTCGGAGCCGGAGACCATGGATCTGTAGGTAGTAGAACCATCGGCGCCAATCATCACCTCTCCTTTGGTTCTGATGGTGGCTCTGATTACCTCGATTGTACCTTCTATCAAGGGATCTGGGCGCTGAGGCTCTCTTGTTGGCTCCGAGGGGGGAGGGGCATTGGACCCTTGTCCGACCCCATTCTCCCCCCTTGGAGCTTCGGCGCAGGTGTGCTCGGCTCCAACATCGGCCTCGGAGCGGTCACGATCAATGCGGAGAAAGACCTTCTGTTTCTTTGGAGCTGGAGCTTTCTCTGCCTAGAGGTCGGGATGCCTTCGAGGTCATGCGGAGTGTGCTGTCCCCCAAAACAGCTCTACTGCCAGCTCCATTGGCTCCTCCCCCCGTGGTGTCTGTTCCAACCTCTACTCCTCCTCGAGATCCCAAGCGTAGGGAACCTGTGCCCCAGGACACCTCATTGGGTGATTTTCTTCTTCCAAAGCCTCCCCTGATCATTCGGAGGAGCCTACCTGGAAGAAGTGCAAGAGGAAGCACATAGACTCCTCCTGAGTCTATCACTTCAGATACAGACATGGATGAATCGGAAGGGTCCCCAAGGTCCCCCTCTGAAGATGTTTCCTTTTTGAACATCCTTGAAATGCGTAGACAGAGGAGGGACTGGACTTCCCTAGCCCCTACCGAGGATGAGTCTGTATACCTGGACGCATTCGGTTCCCGACCTTCCACCTCCTGGGTATCTCCTCCTTTCAATCCATTCATGTTTGTAGTGGCTCGAAAGGCTTGGTCAGCTGCAGATTCTGTGGAACCTACTCCGGGGAGACCAAACAAATGTATTACAGCCCCCCAGGACAAGCAATTCCTCTCCAAAGGTGTGCCCATTGATGCCTTGGTGGTAGCAGCAACCACCAAGAAAGAGTTAGCAGAAACCTCTTCGTCTGTTCATCCTCTGAACAGTGCGTCTCGGACGATGGACAGATATGGAAAGTGAATGTTTGCTGCAGCAACCTTTTCGATGAGGTCCCTGAATTATCTATGTCATTTTACACGTCTTCAAAGGGATCTCCTGAAAGAGCTTGGAGATGTCCTTCAAGATCCTACAGCTGAGGGAGCACCAGCCAAAGTAGCTTCTCAGCTTGTGACTCTTAATTCCATAGTCAACTCCTTCATGAGGCTGATTTCTTGTGTAGCCGATGGAACGAGCAGAGCCGCAGGGACAGGTGTGGCTCTCAGGAGACATGCTTGGATGCGGCTGTGTCAGTTAACGGAACTCTTTCGAGCGTCCTTCACCAATACTCCCTTTGGCTCTCTTCTCTTTGGGCCTCAGGTGAAAGACACGTTGACCAGGTGTGAGCAGGAAGGCAAGACTCTCTCTGCCGTGCAAGTCTGTTTTTCCACTCCTTCCAGACCTTATCCCAAAGGTCAGAAGAGTGGAAAGATGTGGTTCTGACAATCCCAGAGTCCCTTGCCTGACACTCATGTTGATTTTTTTCCCTCAGGAGTAGGGGGGGGGGCAGCAATAACAGACGCTGCCCTCGTGGCAAAGGGGGACCGCAAAACCAGGGTGACAGAGAAACCTTCTCTGCCAAACCCTTTCAGCATCCCTGAAGGGTTGCCCGACTGCTCACCTCTGGAGGCAGTCGGGGGAAAACTTTTGCTGTACCCAAAAGCCTGGCAAAATATAACAAGAGACAGATGGGTACTATCCATCATATCCGGAGGTTAAAAAAATCCCTTCCATCAGTCCCCCATAGAATCAAAAAAGCCTTTCCCAGATGGTCCCACCCAATCTAAGGGATCAAGCAGTCACAGAAGTTTCAAGACTGCTAGAAAAGAGCCATTCAAGAAGTCCCCGCAGACCAACTAGCATCCGGAACTTACTCAAGATTCTTTTTAGTACCAAAAAAGACAGGGGACTGGAGACCAATACTGGATCTCAGCAGATTGAACAAATCTGTACAAAAAGAAAAATTCCGGATGGTGACACTACAGTCCATTTTCCCTTTTCTGGGTCAGGACATTTGGATGTGCTCGACTGATCTTCAGGATGCGTACTACCATATCAAGATGGACAGACAATCCAGGAGATTTCTTCGCTTCCGGGTAGGGGCCAGTCATTACCAGTTGTTCATAGTGTTTCACTGTTGCAGTCATTACACTTGGGGTTATCTTGCTGACCTGCTACCCGCAGTCGGCCTGAATTCCAACGTCTAGGTCCGGCGTCAGTTGCTGTCACCTCTTCCCTGACGTCAGTGCGCCAGGGGTATAAAAGATGCAGCAGACACCATTTTCTTCAGTCTTTCTTGCCGCGCGGTGCCCGAAGCAAAAGCAGTTTGCAAGTGCCAGTTGGACGACTCATGAGATTTTCGAATTTGAATTTCAGATCCGAAGTCTTCAGTAAAGCTAAGTACCCTGTTGGGGAAACTTTTTCTTGCTCCAGACCGATGTCAGTAAAAGTTAACAGTTGTATTTCTTGTGGAAAGCAAATACCTCATAAGGATTTTCATTCTTATTGTATTCCTTGCCTAGGCCCTGACCACGACGTTGCTAGTTGTCAGTTTTGTGCTAGATTCAACCAACGCACTATTAAGCATCTGTTCGATTTTGCTTTACATTATTTTGGCTGAAGGTTTAACTATATAATGCCTTTAGGAACAACCGATGACTGGAGTTCATAAAAAGCGCAAAGACAAAGAAAAGGACAGGGATCCGAGGTCCAAAACAGATGACAAAGCCTATTCTAGGCCAGACACCGGTTCGCCGGTTCTCAGTGAGGTACTTTCGCAGGCCCTGACGCCACTACCTCAGAGCCACAGGCCGCTGACGACTCCCACGTGGAGCCAGCTAGGCCTCTGGATACTCAAGGTATTAGACACTCGGAAGCTATTCCCTCAGATGGGTCCGGAGCCGCTGGGCAGGCATCGACTTCTGAGGGTGTTTTCAGACTTACACCGTTATATGTAAAGCCTACTTCAGCTTCCAAAGCAAAGACTAAAGCAGTTCTAAAGACAAAGAAACATGTACAGCATTCTCCTGGACAGACTTCCATGCCTAAAAAACAGATGCTCAAAATGGCCGAAGACCTAATTACCTTGATCAGGGGTTCCCATCCCCCTCCTGCCTAGGCAAGAGACAGAATATGAATCTTCAGATCAAGTTTCCATTTCCTCTGACTCTTCTTCTGAACAGGAATACTCTCTTCCTCCTTATGAGGATTCTGATGCTGAAGAATCTATCCCTTCAGCCTCTCCGCCTGAGAATTATTCTTTTGGGGAAACCCTGTATACCATGAGGGAGCACTTCCACTGGGAGAACCAAGACTACTCAGAATCTAAGAAAAGGCTTAGAGATTTTCTTTTATTACCTCAACACAGGCCTCTGGCTATTCCTCCTGTGTTAGACATTGTAGATGATGTATTTTCAGAGTCTGGCCTTTCTCCTGACTCTTTACCCCCTGCCCCTGTTAAACCAGACAGATACTACAGGGTTCCAGATTCACATAAATTTCTTTACAAAAACCCTGCTGCTGACCCAAAAACTATTTCTCAGGGTCCCAAAAGGGTCAAGGCTTCTACTGCAAAAAACCCTATCCCCTCTGATAGTGATTCAAGGGCGCTAGGCAGATGGAAGAAAAAAGGTTTACACTTCTGCTACTTTGGTTCTGAGGGCTTTAAATTGTCAATTTCATATGCTTAAATATCAGAACCCAAAAACAAACTATTAAAACTTTTTAGGGTCCCAAAGGGTTTTAAGGCTTAACTTTGCAAAACCCTATCCAAATCGGGTGAAAAAGGAAATTCAAGGCTAGGTACAGCCCAAAATTTTTGGGAAGGGGGA
>NW_025050633.1:0-13116 GCF_019279795.1 Protopterus annectens
AAGGAAATGGTCAGAAGGAAGAATCCTTTATATTTGTCACACTGTAGACAGAGGCTATTTCTGCATTGTCATATGCATATTCCCCACACACAGTTATATAGCAACATTAATATGGGTGCAAAAAGGATGCATGCATTTTATGTGCATGCATACTAGAAGACATCTGAATAGCACAGGGTAGACTGGAATGGGAGGGTATCCTTCACCAAGCATCTGTTGATGCCAAGCCAACAAGGAAACAGGCCCCCACCTCGCTGATAAAGACTACTAACTTACTGTTAAAACTTCAGCTTGGCCAGCTAAGAACTTGGTTATATTCAACTGGACGTATAAGAGAATTTAAGTACCTTTTTCTGCACTTTTTTTTTTAAAAAATACAGTATTTAAATTGATTTAAACTGTGTATGAAGGAGTGTTGAAGGAATTTTTAACTGGTTATTCTGCTCTTCAGTAACTTGAACTAAAGCTAGTGTTGGCTGAATTTTGTTATTTGCTAGTAATTACAGGTGTGGGGGTAGCCACATTCTTTGATTTCCTGTCCTTGCATATTTAAACTGGTGCATGTGAAATAATTCCTGCTTTAAAACTTCAGCTTGGCCAGCTAAGAACTTGGTTATATTCAACTGGACGATAAGAGAATTTAAGTACCTTTTCTGCACTTTTTTTTTTAAAATACAGTATTTAAATTGATTTAAACTGTGTATGAAGGAGTGTTGAAGGAATTTTTAACTGGTTATTCTGCTCTTCAGTAACTTGAACTAAAGCTAGTGTTGGCTGAATTTTGTTATTTGCTAGTAATTACAGGTGTGGGGGTAGCCACATTCTTTGATTTCCTGTCCTTGCATATTTAAACTGGTGCATGTGAAATAATTCCTGCTTTAAAACTTCAGCTTGGCCAGCTAAGAACTTGGTTATATTCAACTGGACGTATAAGAGAATTTAAGTACCTTTTTCAGCACTTTTTTTTTTAAAATACAGTATTTAAATTGATTTAAACTGTGTATGAAGGAGTGTTGAAGGAATTTTTAACTGGTTATTCTGCTCTTCAGTAACTTGAACTAAAGCTGGTGTTGGCTGAATTTTGTTATTTGCTAGTAATTACAGTGGGGGTAGCCACATTCTTTGATTTCCTGTCCTTGCATGTTTAAACTGGTGCATGAGAAATAATTCCTGCTTTAAAACTTCAGCTTGGCCAGCTAAGAACTTGGTTATATTCAACTGGACGTATAAGAGAATTTAAGTACCTTTTTCTGCACTTTTTTTTTAAATACAGTATTTAAATTGATTTAAACTGTGTATGAAGGAGTGTTGAAGGAATTTTTAACTGGTTATTCTGCTCTTCAGTAACTTGAACTAAAGCTAGTGTTGGCTGAATTTTGTTATTTGCTAGTAATTACAGGTGTGGGGTAGCCACATTCTTTGATTTCCTGTCCTTGCATATTTAAACTGGTGCATGTGAAATAATTCCTGCTTTAAAACTTCAGCTTGGCCAGCTAAGAACTTGGTTATATTCAACTGGACGTATAAGAGAATTTAAGTACCTTTTTCTGCACTTTTTTTTTAAAAATACAGTATTTAAATTGATTTAAAATGTGTATGAAGGAGTGTTGAAGGAATTTTTAACTGGTTATCCTGCTCTTTAGTAACTTGAACTAAAGCTAGTGTTGGCTGAATTTTGTTATTTGCTAGTAATTACAGGTGTGGGGGTAGCCACATTCTTTGATTTCCTGTCCTTGCATATTTAAACTGGTGCATGTGAAATAATTCCTGCTTTAAAACTTCAGCTTGGCCAGCTAAGAACTTGGTTATATTCAACTGGACGTATAAGAGAATTTAAGTACCTTTTTCTGCACTTTTTTTTTTTAAATACAGTATTTAAATTGATTTAAACTGTGTATGAAGGAGTGTTGAAGGAATTTTTAACTGGTTATTCTGCTCTTCAGTAACTTGAACTAAAGCTAGTGTTGGCTGAATTTTGTTATTTGCTAGTAATTACAGGTGTGGGGTAGCCACATTCTTTGATTTCCTGTCCTTGCATATTTAAACTGGTGCATGTGAAATAATTCCTGCTTTAAAACTTCAGCTTGCCCAGCTAAGAACTTGGTTATATTCAACTGGATGTATAAGAGAATTTAAGTACCTTTTTCTGCACTTTTTTTTTAAAAAATACAGTATTTAAATTGATTTAAACTGTGTATGAAGGAGTGTTGAAGGAATTTTTAACTGGTTATTCTGCTCTTCAGTAAATTGAACTAAAGCTAGTGTTGGCTGAATTTTGTTATTTGCTAGTAATTACAGGTGTGGGGGTAGCCACATTCTTTGATTTCCTGTCCTTGCATATTTAAACTGGTGCATGTGAAATAATTCCTGCTTTAAAACTTCAGCTTGGCCAGCTAAGAACTTGGTTATATTCAACTGGACGTATAAGAGAATTTAAGTACCTTTTTCTGCACTTTTTTTTTTTAAAATACAGTATTTAAATTGATTTAAACTGTGTATGAAGGAGTGTTGAAGGAATTTTTAACTGGTTATTCTGCTCTTCAGTAACTTGAACTAAAGCTAGTGTTGGCTGAATTGTATTTGCTAGTAATTACAGGTGTGGGGGTAGCCACATTCTTTGATTTCCTGTCCGTGCATATTTAAACTGGTCCATGTGAAATAATTCCTGCTTTAAAACTTCAGCTTGGCCAGCTAAGAACTTGGTTATATTCAACTGGACGTATAAGAGAATTTAAGTACGTTTTTCTGCACTTTTTTTAAAAATACAGTATTTAAATTGATTTAAACTGTGTATGAAGGAGTGTTGAAGGAATTTTTAACTGGTTATTCTGCTCTTCAATAACTTGAACTAAAGCTAGTGTTGGCTGAATTTTGTTATTTGCTAGTAATTACAGGTGTGGGGGTAGCCACATTCTTTGATTTCCTGTCCTTGCATATTTAAACTGGTGCATGTGAAATAATTCCTGCTTTAAAACTTCAGCTTGGCCAGCTAAGAACTTGGTTATATTCAACTGGACGTATAAGAGAATTTAAGTACCTTTTTCTGCACTTTTGTTTTTAAAAAATAAAGTATTTAAATTGATTTAAACTGTGTATGAAGGAGTGTTGAAGGAATTTTTAACTGGTTATTCTGCTCTTCAGTAACTTGAACTAAAGCTAGTGTTGGCTGAATTTTGTTATTTGCTAGTAATTACAGGTTTGGGGGTAGCCACATTCTTTGATTTCCTGTCCTTGCATATTTAAAATGGTGCATGTGAAATAATTCCTGCTTTAAAACTTCAGCTTGGCCAGCTAAGAACTTGGTTATATTCAACTGGACGTATAAGAGAATTTAAGTACCTTTTTCTGCACTTTTTTTTTAAAATACAGTATTTAAATTGATTTAAACTGTGTATGAAGGAGTGTTGAAGGAATTTTTAACTTGTTATTCTGCTCTTCAGTTATTCCCACCCACCCGCCCTGTTTTTGTTTTGGTGTTAATCTTAGTGGCATTGAAACTGCCCGCCCTCAGCCTGCCTCTGGGCCCATCTCATTTGCTCACTCAACTGAGTGCAGTGAGATCATATTCTGATTTCAGGCACTCCTACTGTGTACAAAGAGAGCATCTGGGAAATAGAAAAAAAAAAAAAAAATTAAGCTTATTTCCTGCCTTTCTTGTTAAGTGGTACAGACTATTTGTAGGCTTCTGAGCCCCCAAGCCCTTCTGTGTTTGAGGGAAGCCTTCTAGCTTGTTTTTTTTTTCTTGTAACTAGCCAGTTTTCTAGTCTCAGCACTCAAATCTGTTTCTTTGATCTCAGCACTTGTTCAGAAAAAAAAAAAAAAATTCATCTGCTTTTACTGTACTTGTGTTTTTACCTACTTATTTTTACTTTTGCATCATCTTAAAATACTCAATTGTATTTATTACTGCTTGGTGTAAATCATTCTAAGCCTTTTGGTTTAAACACTTGGGCTTCGGACCAGTTAGTTGTTTTGCACTGAGAGGGTTTGTGGTCTGCACTGTTGTGGCAGAACAGGTAGCTTACATCCTTCTAGGTTGAGAACTGCTGATTGAGGGCTCAGTGTCTGTTATTCTAAAAGTGTATTAATTCTGGTTTAAGCACTTGGGCTTTCAAGCCAGTTATTTTACATTAAGAGGGTTCGTGGTCTGCACTCTTGTGGGAGGAGAGGCTGGACTCTGCCCTTCTGAGCTGGGAATTTCTGGTTAAAGGCTTATAGTGCATGCATATCTGAACTGTTTCTTACTGAAGTTGGTGCGCCTTGTTTGCTGTGGCATAGACTGGATTCGGGCCTGCTGGATCTAGCTTTGTTTGTGTAACTTGAGCACTAATCCAGACATTCTCTAAAGTATTCAATGGTATTTATTACTGCTTGGTTGTAACTTGATTAAAGTGTAGCTATCATTCAAGTCTTTTGGATTAAGCACTTGGGCTTCAGACCAGTTGTTTTACATTAGGAAGGTTTGTGGCAAGCACTGTGGTGACAGGACAGGTAGCTTTCATCCTTCTACGTTGGGAACTGCTGATTGAGAGCCCAGTGTCCAAGTGTATTAGTTCTGGTTTAGGCACTTGGGCTTCAGGCCAGTTATTTTACATTAAGAAGGTTCGTGGTCTGCACTCTTGTGGGAGAAGAGGCTGGACTCTGCCCTTCTGAGCTGGGAATTTTCTGGTTAAAGGTTTATAGTGCCTGAATATTTGAACTGTATCTTACTGAAATTGGTTCACCTTGTTTGCTCTAGCATAGACTAGATCCAGGCCTACTGAATCTAGCTTTGTTTATATGCTTGTTGTTTGTTTGCTTGTTATTTCCCTGGAAGCTAATTCCACCTAATACGCAACTTCTCAGTGCTTCTGTGGATCACTAGTGATATCTGCAATGCTTACTGTACTTATTTCCTTGTTTCACTTGAAAGAAAGTTACTGTTTGTCGTTTTTGCATTTAGTTACTTGTAACACATTGCACTCAAGTTGCCTGGCACTTGCTCACTAAAGCAATTATATAAGTCAGCACTAAAAATTAAAAGCACTACACCCTCACTCCCCACTGGCCCTTGTTTTCAATTAAGGATTTCCCAATATTATTCTAGCATGTCCAAAGCTCAGTTGTCAATCTCCTCTCCGGTCCAGCTGGTGAATCTGAATCTTGAGGCAATGTTATAACTGCCTCATGTACACAGACAACCCTCTCCTCCTCCCACATAACACAAATACTTGCGAGAGATGCAGCTATTTAGCCAAACTGGAGGCTGAGCTCTCTCAACTCAGGACTGGCAAGACCAGACAGGAGGAGAAGGCAACTACACACACCACAAAACCAGCCTCACATAATTCTACCACTCCACTGAATCAAACACATAAACACACAAAGACATACTCGGAGGCTCTGAGTAAAAATTTACCTAAACAGCAGAGGCCTCCAAAGCAGACACCCAAACAACTGCTACCTCAAGACACCCCACAAGCAACACATAAACCACAAAAGCAGTGTGCAAAGCAGTCACAGCCCTTAAGGCCAAATACAACACCAAACATACTTGTTATAGGTGACTCCATAGTCAGACACACTGATGTCCCACTCACCAGGCTGAACAAGGAGAGGGTCACAGTAAGCTGCCTATCGGGCGCTAGAATCCGCCACATAACACAAGCACTCGGGTCAGCCCACGGCAAGTACAAATATGACACAGTCATTGTCCATGCTGGTGTGAACGACCTGAGACGTTCCTCCATGGACTACATGAAAAGAGACATAGAGGAGCTCTCTGATTATGTAGCCCAGGCAGGTATGACCCTAACCCTGAGCAGTATCCTTCCTTCACCAAGAATGATGCCACAATATAGAGACAAGATGATCAGCTTTAACAATTGGCTTAATGTCTGGTGTCATTCAAAGGGGATCCAGTGTCTGTCTGCCTGGGATGACATGCTTGACAAGCCACGCTGCTTCGCAAGGGACGGCTTGCACCTGTCACCCCTGGGATTCCGGATATTGGCTAGGCTCTTGCCACCCCCATAGTGCCTTTTTTAGGCAAGGCTCAAATTCTAAACCTACCACCCTAGAAAACAAAAATGGGAAGAAACTGAGGGTAATGCTGCTCAATGCCAGAACTCTAAATCTCAAAATGCACGCACTCGAGGCCCTTCTCAGTATGGAGAACATCGATGTCTGTGCTGTAACTGAAACCTGGTTCAAGGCTCCTGAGAGCACCCTGGCACTATTAGGTTTTACCTCATATCATGCGTTCCGGCCCCAAAACCCGGACCACTCCACAAAAGGGAAAAGTATATCCATATTCATAAAGGATACTCACCTCCAGGTTGGTGGCAACGCATGAAGCTTCGGAAACCATCCAGGTGCAACTAACCATAGGCAAAACTGCTCTACAAATTGTAGCATGCTAGAGGCCACCCTCTCAAACTCAGGAACCCCACACAGCCTTCCTGAAGACACTGGAGGGTATAAATGTATCTCCAAACACCATCATATTGGGTGACTTCAACTACCCGAATATAGACTGGGAACATTACTCAAGCCCTAACTTTCTAGCCCAACGGTTCCTGGAGTTCATAAATTCAAATGCCATGGAACAGCTAGTCACTGTTCCCACGAGAGGAGAAAATATACTAGATCTCATTGTCACAAACATGGGGACAAAATGCTCCACACCGAAGTATATCCTCATTGGTGAGATCTGATCATAAACTAATCTCACTGGAAATCCACATCCCGCCCCCACCCCAAACAAAAAGACCATAGTGAAGAACTTCTCTAAAGCAAACTTCACACTACTCAAGACTGGTGTGGTATCCTTCAAGGCCCCTGAGTCAGAGGAAACCACAACCCAAGCTGTGGAAGCCCTTACAAATGCCTTCTATGAACACCTCCAGGACTGCATGGATCAGGCAATCCCAAATAAAACCAAGACTCTTTCCACAAAGGGCAAACGTCCAGTCTGGTGGACCCCAGCCATTAACAAACTTTACAATAAGAGGAGAAAGCTATTACATGATAGAACAAAATCCATAAAAGGAAGTCACCCCTGATCATTATTAGTAAAAAATACGAAAGCACTCATAAAATCAACTAAGGCCAATTTTGAGAGAAAAATTGCCATGGATTCAAAGGACAATCATAAGGCCTTTTCAGCTATGTTAGGAACCTGGGTGGAAACTCACAGATATGCTCAGAATTAGTCCAAAATGATACAAAATCACTGAACCCACAGACATTGCCAACATACTGGCAGACAGGTTCAGTGCAAACTTCACCCCTCTCCCTAAAGGAGAGATAACTATCCCAGCCGAGTGTAGCCTCCCGGACATCTCAAATGCGCAGGTGAAAGCTGCTCTCTCTAAAGCTAAAAACACAGCATCAATGGGACCGGTGTCCCCGGCTGTGTGCTACACGAGCTAAATGAGGAATTAAACCCGCACATAAGGCAGCTGTTAAATCTCAGCCTTACCACAGGATACGTGCCCAAGGAGTGGCGTACGGCAACTGTGGTCCCACTCCACAAAGGTGGCGGCTCTACGGACCCTGCTAATTACGCGCCCATAAGCTTAACAAGTCTAGTCTGCAAAGCTATGGAGAGGATCATAATGGAGCTCATAAACAAAGATATAGGGACTTGCAGACATTGGACCCGACCCAGTTTGGCTTTGTCAAGGGAAGATCATGCCTTTTGAACTTGGTCGACTTCTTCAAAATAGTCACCAAGGCCATTGATGAGGGAAAGGCAGTCCATACAGCCTACCTTGACCTTGCAAAGGCTTTCGACACAATACCCCACTCGGGTATTGTAGAAAACTTACCAGCTTAAATGTAAACCCATATGTCACAAGATGGGTTGCAAACTGGCTTAAGGACAGAACCCACAGGGTTAGAGTTGCTGGCGCTGTGTCAGACTCCAAGCCGTCACAAGTGGTGTCCCACAGGGCTGGGTCCTTGGCCCCGTATTGTTTGGCATCTACTTCTCAGAAGTACAGGCCAACATGGGAGGACTTTGGCTGACAAAGTTTGCAGACGACTGCAAACTAGGCGCCATAGTGGAAAGTGCATCGACACGGATATCCTTCAGAAGGGACTCACGGAAACAGATAGTTGGTGCCAGAGCCATGGCCTGAAGTTAAACGCCAAAATGTATAGTCATACCCTTTGGGAAAACAAGGTAACCCCAAGCTACCATATAGGTGGCAATCCACTAAGCACAGAAGATGTTATCAGGACCTGGGGACCCAGGTTGACAGTGGCCTTTCTTTGACACTCACATTGCTAAAGTGGTTAGAAAGACCTTCTACATTGCCCACCTGATCATGAAGGGATTCATCCAGATCTAGTGAGGTCATTGTTCCCCTGTACTCTTCACTTATCAGACCAATGATCGAGTACAATGCCCCATTCGGGATGTATCTCACCCGACATCTGCAGCAATTGAGAGACCCCAAAGTTCCTCACCAAAAGGATAAAGGGACTCCAAAATCTGTCATATGCTGCCAGATTGAAGAAACTCCAGCTCTATTCAGTCGCATACCGTCTGCTCAGAGGTGACATGTGCCTGACATACAAGGCCATGTCCAACCCGAATTAATGGACATGCTCCACCTCAAAAATCCAAATCCACCAAAACCACTAGAGCAAGCGACTTAAACCTTAGCACGGATATAAATAGGGACGTGCTGGAGGGATAGATTTATCACTCAGACTCCCTATGCTGTGGAATAAAATCCTGGTCCATGTGAGGCAGAGCACCTTGCTGACTCTGTTCAAGAGAAATCTAGACCTGTGGAAGGGAGATCGTGAGGGTTTACCCGGAATCATCTCTGTGTCACTGCTGGACAGAGGCACAACAAACTAATGGGCACAGTATTTTTTCATATAAGGGGTGGCGTAAGCCACAATAATTTGGGCTAGGCTTATAAATGCCTTAGGGCAGATAGCCTAGTATAAACCTATGAACCTATGATCACTCCTTTATTTCAGTCCACTGCTCACCCTGGTGCACACAGGCCACCAACCATGTTTGCCAAAAGATAGAGTGACTTCTCTGTCTTGATATACTTGCTGCTAACTGTAGGTAAGTGTAGAATTTAGAAAATACATAGTTACCTGTAGTTTCATTGCTGCAAGCTCTAGGTAAACCTAGAATGTTTAGAAACAATATAGTTATATTTGGTTTCAGTGACATTTCTGGTTTTAAAAATCCAAAAATCATTTGCTTTTTAAAATATGTTGCAAAGTTAAAAACATTGTGCAGCTATATGTGCTAATGTGCTATGTTTACTAAAGTTTGCTAGCTATGCAATTTTACTCAGTTCATTAGCTTCTACCCTAAGGAGAGTGGGGAATTAAAGCTGAAAGCGAACTGATTGCAAGGTACAGTGGAAACAACATGTTGGGATGTTTACTAGGTGTTTGACTGCAGTAAAACTGCTAAATTTTGACTACAAAATTTAGTTGGGATCTGTACCCAGATGGGTACTGAAAATAATACATTGCTGAGCCAGAATTTCCAAAACTAGTAAGAGTAATTATTTTAATCATTTAAACCATTTTTTATCCCTTCAAAGTGTAGTGACATAGGGTAAGAATACTTTGTTATGGAGTTCATGGGACAAAGTCCTTTGCATGGAGAGGTGTGGAAGATGAAACCCTTTAAAAGAAATGGCAGTCAGATTTTTATTTTTAGCAGCATATATCTATCGCTGTGCTTGTAACTGATCACAGGTTGTTTTTCTTTGCCTGCTGACAACATGAAATTGATATATTTGAAATTCTGTGCACTATGTAACAAGGAACATACATAATTAGCAAATACCTACAGGTTATTAATCTGTGCCAGAAGTTGCTATGCACTGCCTGATAGTATTGTTTAGAAAGGCCACAACACTGCAAGTTTGAACCAGAGCAGTGAAATATGATATAGCAGAGGTACTTCATAGTACAATATAATTGGGAGTTGTATATCACAGTAATATTTTTGTGCATGAATTCAAAGCAGTATTTCATGTACATCCTTCTGAAACATCAAAACAGCTAATTTATGTATTAGCTAAATCTTTGTACAGCTATATTCTGTTGTAAAATTCTTACTTCATCTTTAAATAAAATACATTTTAACACATTTTTCCTGTGCATCTAGGAGAAGGATGATAACCAGGAAATGAGGTGTGCTTTCCTGAATAATACAACAGCACAAGCATTTTGGTCTTATGAGGGCTGTAAAACATATTATAAAGCAAGCGATATAACCTGTCAGTGTAATCATCTGAGCAGCTTTGCTGTATTAATAGCTCACTATGAAATTAAGGTAGGTAATGTCACTTAGACTGGTACAAAAATGAAATTTTGTTAGAGCTTAATATTATGGTGTTGCATTCACATCTGGTAAACAGGTACAGTGATAGCTGTGGGTCATTCTGTTGAGTCTCACAATGAGAAAAATGTTATGCATAAATTGGATATCTTCAGTTATCTGCAGATTTATATTGATTTGTACTTTAATGAATGCCTTCTCAAATGACTTTTTAAATCAGTGTCTTAAATGAGTCAAAAAAGTCTCCATTTTCTAGGCACTATGATGTGAAAGGATAACAGATGATAGGTACATGTTCATAAAATGACAATTCTATTATTGCTGCCACTCACTTCCTGGGACTTGGGTTCACTCCTAACTTACTGAGGCAATTTTGTTTAGATTATATGTTTCCCCCATGCCACTGAAGGCTCTGAGTACAGCAGTTAGTTCATCTATCCTAAAGATGTCCTGCTTAAAATGAATGACTGCTAAAATTAACAGGTTTGAGGACAATCGTGCAGAGTTTTTCTTCCCCATTCTCCTCTGTATAGGACCCTTGGACTCAATGAAACTACAGTAATCAGTTTAGCAAACAAAAAACAGATAAATAGGTTTCTGGATACAAGAAGAGCCTCTGAGAATTGGATTATGTTTACAAGTTATATTTGACAGTGCAGCACTACAGTGGGATCCTAAATGTACACCAGTGATGTTGACAGACATATGTTAAGAAAAGTACAGTTGTGTAAAAATCTTATCATAATTATAGATATCCTTGCCTTCACTGCTGCAGTATTCTAACATATGGGATTCCCTACCATGGAAGCCCAATGCCAGGCCAGTCTACCAAAGACTTCTATTGCTTTAAAGGTATGCCAAAAATCACCCGGGAGCTCCTTGTGTAATGTAGGGCATAAAGGTGACATTCAAGCCTACCAAAAACAGAACTGATTGCCCCAGGAGGAACACATCTCCAAGGAACCCAAGAGGTAACCTTTACATCCAGGAAGGCAAAGAAATAGGGGAATGGAGGGAGGGAGTGAATGCTGCAGCAGTGAAGACAAGGACATCTACGGTTATGGTAAGATTTTACACAATTGTACTATATTCTTACATTCACTGTTACAGTATTCTAACATATGGGAGACTGCCAAAGCTCAAGAGGAGACTTAGGAAGGGGAAGGAGCAGAAGATTCCCCTAAAAAACATGAGGAACTGAACTCGCAAAACCAGCCGTAGCTCTAAAGATACCATCCAACTTGTAGTGCTTGGTAAAAGTATGCACAAAAATCCAGGTATCTGCTTCAAGAATAGAATTAGTATCTAAGCCTTTGAAAAAAGCACCAGAAGGAGACACAGCTCTAGCAGAATGAGCCTTAATTGAAGAAGGAAACCTCTTGCCATGTAAAGTGTAACAAAAGGGAATCGACTTACAAAGCCAAAAAGAAATAGTTTGCTTGGATACAGCAAGTCCCAAAGATCTAGGATAAAAATAAACAAATAACTGATCAGATTTTTTAACAGCCTTAGTCAAATCTAAATAAACCCTAAGTTGCTTATGCATGTCCAAAGTATGCAGCACCCTCTCACTGTCAATTTGTGGAGAGGGGAAAAAGTAAAAAGATTAACAGACTGATTAAGTGATAGCTCATTAAACACCTTTGGCATAAAATAAGGTTTAGTGTGCAAGGGCACTTTGTCCTCATGAAAAATCAAATAGGAGTAGAAGACATAACAGCCTGCAACTCAGACACCCATCTGGCAGAAGTAAGAGCTAACAAAAGAACAGTCATCCAGGAGCAATGTTGCAAGGAATCTGAAGCAGCAAGCTCAAAAGAATCCTGAGTCAACTTCTCCAAAACAAAATTAAGATCCCAGGGAGGAGG
The DNA here is from genome assembly GCF_019279795.1 of Protopterus annectens. Taxonomy (NCBI): domain Eukaryota; kingdom Metazoa; phylum Chordata; order Ceratodontiformes; family Protopteridae; genus Protopterus; species Protopterus annectens. The sequence goes on from NW_025050633.1 coordinate 12,181, forward strand.
AGCAGGCTTCCTGGGAGGTCTTATATTAAGGACACCTTTAGGAAATTGTTTCACCTCAAATCTAGTAGCTAAAAGAGGAGAAAAATACAGACAAGCTGATATAGCTGATAGGTGGGCCTTAATAGAAGACTAGGCCAAATCAGCATTGAGCAACTCACACAAATAAGGGAGAACCAAAGGAATGTCCACAATGAGTCCAGTTTATGAGAGAGTCACCAAAAAGAAAATGTCTTCCATTTGGATAAGTAGGATTTCCTAGTAGTAGGTTTCCTGGCCTCTTGCAGGACTTGCAACACGTCCTCAGAAAAAAGGTATCGATGAAGAATCAAAATCCTATCACCCGCAGTATAAGTTGAAGCATGGACAGGTGGACATCCCATGTCTTGTGTGATTAGATCCACCCTGTGAGGTAACTTTTGATGATTTCCCCTGGCTAGATGCAGAAGAAGAGGGAATCAGTGCTGCTGCAGCCAAAAGGGAGGAACCAACAAATTTCTGGGAGCATCATGTTGAATTTTGAACAGGACTTTCAGAATGGGAGGAAAGGGAGGGAATGCATAAAGAAATATTCCTATCCAAGAAAATAAGAGGGTGTCCACCTTCCATTCCAGAGGATCTGGGACTGTAGCACAAAACAGAGGAAATTGTCTGTTTAGAGGGGAGGTAAAAAGATCCACTTGAGGAGTACCCCACTGTTGGATAATGTCCAGGAAACTTTATCCCTATGAAGCGATCATTCATGCGGATTAAAGTTAAGGCCCTACTCAGGTGTCTGCCCACGGTGTTCTGACTGGAAGGACAGTTCGCTGCCTGAAGAGTAACTAGACACTTGACAGCAAGATGCCATACCAGAACTGCTAACTGGTAAAGAAGATAAAATCTCATTCCTCCCTCTTTGTTGCCAGCTCCACATCATGGAGTGGTATCTGAAGAAGA
>NW_025050634.1:5000-14224 GCF_019279795.1 Protopterus annectens
AACATATTTTTTTAGTATTTATATAAAATTATAAATTCTCAGAAATATTCAAGACCTTTTACTGTATAGATAGAATACTCCATTCATCTGGACATGATTGATGGCTTCGATAACTAGTTCAGTGGAAAGATCTAGCAATATTAACCTCTAGGTTGTGGTAATAGTTTGATTTTATTAAACAATAATGAAATGGCTTTTGCCAAAGCTTCTTCAGATCTGCCCAAGGGATATTTAATCAAGTTTGTGATCCTGTTAAAACATCACTAAACCACCCTAAAAAATAGTCACATAACAACTTACTTAAATTAAAACATTGAATATAATAATCAACACCCTTCCAAGTTCAAACCAGTGGGGCCCATCTATAGGGAAGGGTGACCAGTGAGAATGAGTTCAGTCTTTTCAGCTCCTAATCAAGTTAATGGGATTTCTGGAAATAATTAGTGCTGAATTACTAAGGGACCAAATACCACTGGCAGTCAAAGGGCCTAGGTGATAGCCATGTTTGTTGGTCCAATAAATGTTTTCCTGTGTTTTACTGTCCCTGAGTCTTGACTGGTAACTCAAAAAAATCTTAGAAAAAAAAACCTTGGCTGTTTCCAACCCTTCAATAAACATCCTATGACAAGCAGTTATTTTATAATCTATCCAATAGCAATGTTCACCCATCCCCTAATGTTTTTTGTGCCATGCAAATGGAGTACTGTAATGGTTGGAGGACCTTCAGCATATCCTGGAAACTACAGACCCATTAGTCAGACTAATCTTATTTGCAAAGCCATGGAAAGAATTATGATGGACATTATCAACAATGACAGAGACCTCCAGACAGTGGATCCATCCCAGTTTGGCCTTGTCAGAGGAAGATCATGCTTCCTGAACCTGGTGGGCTTCTTTGAAAAGGTCACCAAAGCAAAGAATGAAGGGAATGCAGTGCATAATGATTACCGAGATCTGGCTGAAGCATTTCATACAATACCACATTCGGTCATTGTTAACAAACTTACAGAACTAGGTAAAAACCCCTTTATAACACACTGGATAGCGAGCTGGCTCACGGATAGGAACCAGGAGGTTAAAATTAGTGAGAACACCTCCACAAAGAGGCCAGTCACCAATGGAGTTCCCCAAGGAGCTGTACTAGGCCCAATCCTCTTTGGCATCTACTTCCCAGATGTCAAAGGCCACTGGCTAATCAGGTATATAGACGAATCAAACTGGGAGAGTCATTGAATCCTTGAAGATGAGAACATCCTTCATGAAGGTCTAATACAGACAAATATTATGTTCCAAAGCCATGGCTTAAAACTCGATATCAAGAAATGCATTGTAGTACCTTTTGGAAAGTTTGTCATTCCGAGTAACTATGTCATCAATAAAACATCCTTAAAAGTTAATTCACTAGTCAGGGAACTGGGAACTCATGTAGATAGTAACCTAGCCTTTGACCAACATGTGTCCAATGTAGTAAGAAAATCCTTCTATGTTGTTCAAATTATAAGCAAGGTCATGGCATCTAAGTCCAAAAAGGTTGTCACACCACATTACATGGCCCTCATCAGGCCCATCATAGAGTATAATCTCCCTTTAGTATGTACCTGACCAGACACATGCAGCAAGTGGAATATTTACAAAGGTTCTTTACAAAAAGAATGTAGGGAGTAAACACAATTTCCTATGCTGATCGCCTCAAAGCCCTTTCTCTTTATTCGATATCATACAGACATCTAAGAGGTGATCTTTGCCTGGCATTCAAGGCATCCCTGGACCCTGTTTTGATTAATCTTTTACACATCCGCAAAACAAACAGCATCAGAACTACTAGATTAAAATACCTAAATGTTGTTTGCAACTTAAATAGGATATGCTGGAGAGACAGATACGTATCTCAGAGAATTCACATTCTCTGGAACAGGTTTCCATCCACGTGAGGCACAGTTCCTCCCTATTCCTATTTAAGTGCAACTTGAACCAGTAAATGGGTGATCAGAAATTCACCCCTCATCTGGCTCTTATGTCTCTGATGGACTGAGACAGTCAGTAAACCATCCCCTCTAAATCAAATATAAATCAAATCAGTGGGTCACATTTGGGTTGCACGATTAGGCTTTCAATGGCCTAGTGGTCATTAGCCTCATATACATCTATGAACCTATGAGTACTGTAAGTAGAATCATTACTATGTGTTGAGAAGTCAACATCCCCTGGTAACTATCATACTGACAACTCACCTGTAAGAGTCAACCCAGTAGTCAGGGACTTGGGGACATACTTATACAGTAATCTAGCCTTAGACATCGTGTGTCAACAGTAGGCACATACCTAGACAGTAATCTAGCCTTAGACATCATGTGTCAACAGTAGGCACATACCTAGACAGTAATCTAGCCTTAGACCATCATGTGTCAACAGTAGGCACATACCTAGACAGTAATCTAGCCTTAGACCATCATGTGTCAACAGTAGGCACATACCTAGACAGTAATCTAGCCTTAGATCATCATGTGTCAACAGTAGGCACATACCAAGACAGTAATCTAGCCTTAGACATATCTGCTATGGTTTAGTGGTAAATCACTTTGTGTATGGAGTGCAGGGTCTTGGGTTTGAGCCTTGAAGAGGCAGTTTATTTATATCTGAGATGACTTAGTGGTAACTCACTTTGGCTATGGTGTGCAGGGTCCTGGGTTTGATCCATGCAGAAGCTGCTTATTTTATGTGAAGATAATAGTGTAGTGGTTATTACACTTGCTTCATATGTAAAAGGTTCTGGGTTCAATTCCTAGTGGAAGCTGTTCATTTACAGGGGCACAGGAAAATAATTTTCTTGGGTGGCGAAAGCCAGGGTACATTTTTTGGCTAGGCTTGTATGGGCCCTAGGGCCGATAGGCTAGTACCTACCTATGAGCCTATGAACCTAAGAGGCCAGTCACCAATGGAGTTCCCCAAGGTGCTGTGCTAGGCCTAATCCTCTTTGGCATCTACTTCCCAGATGTCAAAGGCCACTGGCTAATCAGGTATATAGATGATTCAAACTGGGAGAGGCATTAAATCCCTGAAGATGAGAACATCCTTCATGAAGGTCTAATACAGAAAAATATTATGTTCCAAAGCCATGGCTTAAAACTCAATATCAAGAAGTGCATTGTAGTATCTTTTGGAAAGTTTGTCATTCCGAGTAACTATGTCATCAGTAAAACATCCTTAAAAGTTAATTCACTAGTCAGGGAACTGGGAACTCATGTAGATAGTAACCTAGCCTTTGACCAACATGTGTCCAATGTAGTAAGAAAATCCTTCTATGTTGTTCAAATTATAAGCAAGGTCATGGCATCTAAGTCCAAAAAGGTTGTCACACCACATTACATGGCCCTCATCAGGCCCATCATAGAGTATAATCTCCCTTCAGTATGTACCTGACCAGACACATGCAGCAAGTGGAATATTTACAAAGGTTCTTTACAAAAAGAATGTAGGGAGTAAACACAATTTCCTATGCTGATCGCCTCAAAGCCCTTTCTCTTTATTCGATATCATACAGACATCTAAGAGGTGATCTTTGCCTGGCATTCAAGGCATCCCTGGACCCTGTTTTGATTAATCTTTTACACATCCGCAAAACAAACAGCATCAGAACTACTAGATTAAAATACCTAAATGTTGTTTGCAACTTAAACAGGATATGCTGGAGAGACAGATACGTATCTCAGAGAATTCACATTCTCTGGAACAGGTTTCCATCCGCGTGAGGCACAGTTCCTCCCTATTCCTATTTAAGTGCAACTTGAACCAGTAAATGGGTGATCAGAAATTCACCCCTCATCTGGCTCTTATGTCTCTGATGGACTGAGACAGTCAGTAAACCATCCCCTCTAAATCAAATATAAATCAAATCAGTGGGTCACATTTGGGTTGCACGATTAGGCTTTCAATGGCCTAGTGGTCATTAGCCTCATATACATCTATGAACCTATGAGTACTGTAAGTAGAATCATTACTATGTGTTGGGAAGTCATCCTCCCCTAGTAACTATCATACTGACAACACACCTGTAAGAGTCAACCCAGTAGCCAGGGACTTGGGGACATACTTACATAGTAATCTAGCCTTAGACATCATGTGTCAACAGTAGGCACATACCTAGACAGTAATCTAGCCTTAGACATCATGTGTCAACAGTAGGCACATACCTAGACAGTAATCTAGCCTTAGACCATCATGTGTCAACAGTAGGCACATACCTAGACAGTAATCTAGCCTTAGACCATCATGTGTCAACAGTAGGCACATACCTAGACAGTAATCTAGCCTTAGATCATCATGTGTCAACAGTAGGCACATACCTAGACAGTAATCTAGCCTTAGACATATCTGCTATGGTTTAGTGGTAAATCACTTTGTGTATGGAGTGCAGGGTCTTGGGTTTGAGCCTTGAAGAGGCAGTTTATTTATATCTGAGATGACTTAGTGGTAACTCACTTTGGCTATGGTGTGCAGGGTCCTGGGTTTGATCCATGCAGAAGCTGCTTATTTTATGTGAAGGTAATAGTGTAGTGGTTATTACACTTGCTTCATATGTAAAAGGTTCTGAGTTCAATTCCTAGTGGAAGCTGTTCATTTACTGGGGCACAGGAAAATAATTTTCTTGGGTGGCAGCCAGGGTGCATTTTGGCTAGGCTTGTATGGGCCCTAGGGCCGATAGCCTAGTACCTACCTATGAGCCTATGAACATAAGAGGCCAGTCACCAATGGAGTTCCCCAAGGCGCTGTGCTAGGCCTAATCCTCTTTGGCATCTACTTCCCAGATGTCAAAGGCCACTGGCTAATCAGATATATAGACGATTCAAACTGGGAGAGGCATTAAATCCCTGAAGATGAGAACATCCTTCATGAAGGTCTAATACAGACAAATATTATGTTCCAAAGCCATGGCTTAAAACTCAATATCAAGAAATGCATTGTAGTACCTTTTGGAAAGTTTGTCATTCCGAGTAACTATGTCATCAATAAAACATCCTTAAAAGTTAATTCACTAGTCAGGGAACTGGGAACTCATGTAGATAGTAAGCTAGCCTTTGACCAACATGTGTCCAAAGTAGTAAGAAAATCCTTCTATGTTGTTCAAATTATAAGCAAGGTCATAGCATCTAAGTCCAAAAAGGTTGTCACACCACATTACATGGCCCTCATCAGGCCCATCATAGAGTATAATCTCCCTTTAGTATGTACCTGACCAGACACATGCAGCAAGTGGAATATTTACAAAGGTTCTTTACAAAAAGAATGTAGGGAGTAAACACAATTTCCTATGCTGATCGCCTCAAAGCCCTTTCTCTTTATTCGATATCATACAGACATCTAAGAGGTGATCTTTGCCTGGCATTCAAGGCATCCCTGGACCCTGTTTTGATTAATCTTTTACACATCCGCAAAACAAACAGCATCAGAACTACTAGATTAAAATACCTAAATGTTGTTTGCAGCTTAAACAGGATATGCTGGAGAAACAGATACATATCTCAGAGAATTCACATTCTCTGGAACAGGTTTCCATCCGCGTGAGGCACAGTTCCTCCCTATTCCTATTTAAGTGCAACTTGAACCAGTAAATGGGTGATCAGAAATTCACCCCTCATCTGGCTCTTATGTCTCTGATGGACTGAGACAGTCAGTAAACCATCCCCTCTAAATCAAATATAAATCAAATCAGTGGGTCACATTTGGGTTGCACGATTAGGCTTTCAATGGCCTAGTGGTCATTAGCCTCATATACATCTATGAACCTATGAGTACTGTAACTAGAATCATTACTATGTGTTGGGAAGTCATCCTCCCCTAGTAACTATCATACTGACAACACACCTGTAAGAGTCAACCCAGTAGTCAGGGACTTGGGGACATACTTATACAGTAATCTAGCCTTAGACATCGTATGTCAACAGTAGGCACATACCTAGACAGTAATCTAGCCTTAGACATCATGTGTCAACAGTAGGCACATACCTAGACAGTAATCTAGCTTTAGACCATCATGTGTCAACAGTAGGCACATACCTAGACAGTAATCTAGCCTTAGACCATCATGTGTCAACAGTAGGCACATACCTAGACAGTAATCTAGCCTTAGGTCATCATGGTTCAACAGTAGGCACATACCTAGACAGTAATCTAGCTTTAGACGTCATGTGTCAACAGCAGGCACATATCTAGACAGTAATCTAGCCTTAGACATCATGTGTCAACAGTAGGCACATACCTAGACAGTAATCTAGCCTTTGACCATCATGTGTCAACAGCAGGCACATACCCAGACAGTAATCTAGCCTTAGACCATCATGTGTCAACAGTAGGCACATACCTAGGCAGTAATCTAGCCTTAGACCATCATGTGTCAACAGTAGGCACATACCTAGACAGTAATCTAGCCTTAGACATCATGTGTCAACAGTAGGCACATACCTAGACAGTAATCTAGCCTTAGACCATCATGTGTCAACAGTAGTGAGGAAATCATTCTATGTTGTGCAACTTATAAACAAAGGTATGGCATCTAGGTCCAAGGGGGTCATTGCTCCACTGTATTTGGCATTCATCAGACCTATCATTGAATACAATGCCCCCTTTGATATGTACCTAACCTGGCACACCTAACAACTGGAGCATCTACACAGGTTCCTCACTTTAAAGAATGTAGGTCATAAATCACATGTCCTGTGCAGACCCCGCCTCAAAGCCCTATCCATTTATTAGGTGCAGACCGCCTCAAAGTCCTATCCATTTATTCTGTGCAGACCGCCTCAAAGCCCTATCCATTTATTCTGTGCAGACCGCCTCAAAGCCCTATCCATTTATTCTGTGCTGACCGCCTCAAAGCCCTGTCCTTTTATTCTGTGCAGACCGCCTCAAAGCCCTATCCATTTATTCTGATTCCTACAGGCTGTTGAGGGGAGATCTCTGCCCTGCATACAAGGCATTATCAGGCCTCACTCTGATGGACCTCCTGCATATCTGCAAAACCAACAGCAACAGAATTACCCATTTTAAGGACTTAAACTTTGCCTGTGATATCTGTAGGACCTGCTGGAGAGACAAGTATGTATATCAGAGGCTACCCCTTCTCTGGAACAGGCTCACTTCCCATCCATGTGAAGCAGAGTTCCTCCCTAACCCAGTTCAAGAGTAACTTGGTCAGATCTTCTGTAACCCAATTCAAGTGTAACTTGGACAGTTGGATGGGAAACAGGAACTTCATCCCTGGTTTGGCACCTATGTCTCTAATGGACACAGGTAGCCTGTAAATGGTTAATCTTTCAGGCCCCTGCTTGTAAATGTTTCATTTATCAATCCTCTGCTTACACTTATCAAGGGTACCAAAACTTCTCAGACATTCGGGATGCTTGACTAGGTTTAAAAAGAAAGGGACTAGTGGTCGTTAGCCTAATTTAAACATATGAAGCTATGTACCTATGAATTATAGGCCCTATTGGCCTGACAGTGCTATTAGCATTATAACAGGAACAGTGCTCTCTGAGGCATTACATCATGCATTACTATCAAAATCATTAGTGTGGGCAATGTTCATGCAATTACTACTATGGTTGTTATAACAATAAGTATCTGTAATTATTTGTAGATAGTTTTTATAGTAAAATCGGACATCAATAACGGAATAATTACTGTGGGTATTTCTATTATATCAGTATAACAAAAATAACGACTGGCACCACAGGAAAATAAATGTTCTTGAGCACAAAGAGAAGAAGTAACGTCAAAAAATATATATAGTAAGCTCAGGAACAACCGCTGGCAGTTGACTGTAGTCAGCATACAAAAGTCTATTCAGACCAGGCACGAGCAATATATAAAGTCCATAAGAGTAAGCAACTGCTGAAAACTTTAGAAACTTTTAAAACCTTTTATTTTGTAACAAAAATCAGGTAAGTGCTTTCGCCAAAGTGGCTTCTTCGGACCTCAAGAATACAAACTGAATCAACAAACACCATTATATATATGTAAAAACTCTATCAATTAATAACATCATACTTGACTATTAGGCAAATTCAACAATTAACTAATATATTATGTACTTCGCAAGCAAAAATGTTTTCATTGATACATATTAACTAAGAACTAATATACATATTTTTTTTATGCCAAGTTACCATTTTTAAAAAACGTATATATATATATATATATATATATATATATATATATATATATATATATGAGTATATATATATATATATGAGTGTATATATATATATATATATATATATATATATATATATATATATATATATATATATATATATACACATAAAATATGTATGCATAAAATAATAACACAATAATAAAATCTACCATTGAAAATATAAACATTGTTAAAATTACTTAAAAATAAACCTCCTATTTTTAAGAACTGGTTTGATAGGGATCTTCTCATTTAAACCAGGATGAATATATGCCTGGAATCTAATAATCCAGTTAATTTCATTTCTTTCAGTAAAATTTCTAATGTCTCCACCTCTCAAACTAATTGAATTGACATAAATAACCATGAACTTGAACGAGTGTGCGTTATCAGTATCTAAAATATGTTTGGAGAGAGCGTTGATGTTAGATTTAATACGTATTTGATACAAGTGCTCCCTGACCCTGTCTCTAAGTCTTCTATTGTTTTTTCCAACATAGAAGGCGGGGCAGGAAGAACAGAGAGCAAGATTAACTACGTGTTCAGTCTTACAATCGGCTGTGACATCAAAACTATAGAGGTGAGATGTGGTGGGATGAACACAAATATTGGAATCACATATATAAGGGCAAAAATTACAATTATTGCAAGATCTAGTACCTAAATGAGTTTTATGTTCGTGTGAGGACATATTAATAGAATGACATAAAAGTCTATACAAATTTTTCTTATTTTTAAATAAGAACTGTGGTTGCTCACCCACAATATCTTTAATATGAGGGTCAACAGTTAATACATTCCAGTGCTTACATACGATGTTTTTAATCCGATGAAAATCGTGTATATAAAATAATGAAAGTTTCTGTGTTGGTAAGCTAATATTGTCAGAATAGCTAATAATGGAATATCTAACATTCCCTTCCTCTGAAAAATATGGACACGCTCTATCAGACCTAATATTCTCTATACTCTGAAAGCCAGTAAGAATTTCATTTGCTTTATACTTCCTTGCAACCTAAATTATCTTAACTGC
>NW_025050635.1:0-13634 GCF_019279795.1 Protopterus annectens
TCACCTTTTCTTAGCCATTTTGTTATTTTCTTTGCTTGTTTTTTCCAAACCGGTACGCTCTCCCCTTCCCCTTCCACCTATCTTTATACCTTTCCCTGCTTTTTTTTTCTCCCCCCCTCAGTTTCCCTCAACTGGGTTTCTTTTCTTTTTTTTCCCTTTTCCAAAATTTTTTCTCGTTTTCCCCTTTTCCCTTTTTCCCCCTTCTTCCCTAAACGGGGTTTATTTTCTTCCCTTTATTTTCCTGCGTTTTCCTTGTGCCCCTCTGCAAACTGTATTATTTACTTCCCTTTACTTTAAACCTGCTGTCTCCATGTTTTTATCACTGCTCCCTTTCTGGTCTTTTTGTCATCTAAACTATACCTCTTTCCCACTTTTACCTGCACCTGTTTTGTTACTTGTTTTCTGCCTGAATACCTCTCATGCTCCTTAAAACCTTTCCCTTTCTTGCTTCTTAAACTAAGTAGTATAGGTAACTCGTGGTGTTACTCTCCTGCTTAGCTGATTGTTTTCTGCTCTCCTCCCTTAACTGTTTCCTGCTGGCTCTTGCCTCCCGCCCCCACTCCAAGCCCTCCACGCCTATTGGCTTTCCCTCCTATTCTCCCCTCCCCCCCCTTCTCAAACTCTACTTGTAGTGGTTACCTGTCTGAGGCGCCATCTTTGAATCTCCTCTAGCTCAGAGTAGGTGTCCCTAGCTTGTCCGCGTGGCGTGCTGCCTGTAAGTACTACGTGTTTTTTAATCAGCAATTGTGCTTTTTTATTTCTTTGGTTAAAATTGTAATCTAATGCCTATAACTTGCAGCCGCTGATGTTTTCACTACCTGTATCTTGGTAAAGCTGCTGATCAAGGGTTTGGGAGTCTGTTTGCACAGTAAATTCCTCTGCATTTGGTGTTTTTGATGCATACCACTATTTTTTGCTGCTGGATGTAATCGCTAAGGTTGTGCTATCATTTGTGTTGTGTGTGTAGATGATTTCTGTGTATTGTTGCTAGTTTAGGCTCCTATACTTAGCTTAGATATTTAAAGCAAAATGTCAACCTGAAATGTTTTATTGTAGTCTGCCTGAATTTCTATGTACTGTTGCCCGTCTAAGCTGCTAAACCTAGTCGCAGATATTTACAACAATGTACACCAGAAATGGTTTATTGCAGTCTGCCAATGTTTTTAACCACTTTATTGGGTCGCTAAACCTAGTCGTTTAGATATTTAAACTGAATGTCCACTAGAAATGTTTTTTGCCAATGTTTTAGCCACTTTATTGGGTCGCTAAGTGATTGAACCCCTAGAGTACTATTTTTAATGCAGAGTGGTATTTTATTTTTCCTTATTTTAACTACAGTTAGAAGCTGCCTAAAGGCCTTCATTGAAATGCTTTGCTTTGCTGCTTTAGCATAGCCTGTTCAAACTTAGACATACTTCTATGTATAAATGTTTGATACCTACTGCTGCTACCTTTGAATATTGCCTGAATAACTGATACTAGAATTGCAAATATTGTTTTTTTTACCTGTACCTCTCCTTACATCCTATCCTTCTAACCACAGCTGCTCTCTCACCTGTTATTATTTTTGTTTTCTAGCATTAAAGCCTAGTGCTCCTCATCGGGCTGTCCCTTTCCTGCTGGCTTATCTCTCCCAGTTTACCTGAAGTTACGAAGCTGGCTATCTGTACTGGCACCCAGGAAGCACCCCTAACTCCACTTGAGTAAAAGTAGTAATTCTCCTTTTCTCACCTGCATTGGCTGTATGTCCATGTTTGTATATTTTACTTGGTGTCTATGTCCTCTTGTGGGCACACCGTACAAGCTAAAGCTACCCCTACCCTTACTCGCCTGCATACTATTCAGTCACCTTATCTCCTAGCATTTATTGTTAACTACTCCTGCCCCTGCTAGTCTTCCCTCAACTGTTGTATCCTGCTTGTTCTGCCCCTTCTGTTTCCACTCTATCTCTAAATTACCTCTTTCTGGCTGCTGCTCTCCTTTTCTCTTTCTCCTACCTTCAGTTGCACTGACAACTGGGTCTTACTTTTTCTTCTATACCTGCCTATTTTCGTCTTCCTCCTGTGCCCCTCTGCTAACTGTATTATTTACTTCCTTTTATTTAAACCCTGCTGTCTCCTGTGCCCCTCTGCAAACTGTATTATTTACTTCCCTTTACTTTAAACCTGCTGTCTCCGTGTATCACTGCTCCCTTTCTGGTCTTTTTGTCATCTAAACTATACCTCTTTCCCACTTTTACCTGCACCTGTTTTATTTACTTGTTTTCTGCCTGAATACCTCTCATGCTCCTTAAAAACCTTTCCCTTTCTTGCTTCTTAAACTAAGTAGTATAGGTAACTCGTGGTGTTACTCTCCTGCTTAGCTGATTGTTTTCTGCTCTCCTCCCTTAACTGTTTCCTGCTGGCTCTTGCCTCCCACCCCTACGCCAAGCCCTCCTATTGGTTCCTCCTATTCTCCCTCTTCCCCTGCCTTCTCAAACTCTACTTGTAGTGGTTTCCTCTCTGAGGCGCCATCTTTGAATCTCCTCTAGCTCAGAGTAGGTGTCCCTAGCTTGTCCGCGTGGCGTGCTGCCTGTAAGTACTACTTGTTTTTTAATCAGCAATTGTGCTTTTTTATTTCTTTGGTTAACATTGTAATCTAATGCCTATAACTTGCAGCCGCTGATGTTTTCACTACCTGTATCTTGGTAAAGCTGCTGATCAATGGTTGCGAGTCTGTTTGCACAGTAAATTCCTCTGCATTTGGTGTTTTTTGATGCATACCACTAGTTTTTGCTGCTGGATGTAATCGCTAAGGTGGTCTTACCATTTGTGTTGTGTGGGAAGAAGATTTCTGTGTATTGTTGCTAGTTTAGGCTCCTATACTTAGTCTTAGATATTTAAAGCAAAATGTCAACCTGAAATGTTTTATTGTAGTCTGCCTGAATTTCTATGTACTGTTGCCCGTCTAAGCTGCTAAACCTAGTCGCTTAGATATTTACAACAATGTACACCAGAAATGGTTTATTGCAGTCTGCCAATGTTTTTAACCACTTTTATTGGGTCGCTAAACCTAGTCGTTTAGATATTTAAACTGAATGTCCACTAGAAATGTTTTTTGCCAATGTTTTAGCCACTTTATTGGGTCGCTAAGTGATTGAACCCCTAGAGTACTATTTTTAATGCAGAGTGGTATTTTATTTTTCCTTATTTTAACTACAGTTAGAAGCTGCCTAAAGGCCTTCATTGAAATGCTTTGCTTTGCTGCTTTAGCATAGCCTGTTCAAACTTAGACATACTTCTATGTATAAATGTTTGATACCTACTGCTACCTTTGAATATTGCCTGAATAACTGATACTAGAATTGCAAATATTGTTTTTTTACCTGTTACCTGTACCTCTCCTTACATCCTATCCTTCTAACCACAGCTGCTCTCTCACCTGTTATTATTTTTGTTTTCTAGCATTAAAGCCTAGTGCTCCTCATCGGGCTGTCCCTTTCCTGCTGGCTTATCTCTCCCAGTTTACCTGAAGTTCTGAAGCTGGCTATCTGTACTGGCACCCAGGAAGCACCCTAACTCCACTTGAGTAAAGTAGTAATTCTCCTTTTCTCACCTGCATTGGCTGTATGTCCATGTTTGTATATTTTACTTGGTGTCTATGTCCTCTTGTGGGCGGCACACCAGTACAAGCTAAAGCTACCCCTTCCCTTACTCACCTGCATACTATTCAGTCACCTTATCCCTAGCATTTATTGTTAACTACTCCTGCCCTGCTAGTCTTCCCTCAACTGTTGTATCCTGCTTGTTCTGCCTTCTGGTTTCACTCTATCTCTAAATTACCTCTTTCTCGCTGCTCCCCTCCTTTTCTCTGTTTCTCCTACCTTCAGTTGCACTGACAACTGGGTCTTACTTTTTCCTCTCTACCTGCCTATTTTCTCGTCTTCCTCCCTGTGCCCCTCTGCTAACTGTATTGTTACTTCCCTTTACTTTAAACCTGCTGTCTCCGGGTATTGTGCCCCTCTGCAAACTGTATTATTTACTTCCCTTTACTTTAAACCTGCTGTCTCCGTGTATTATCATCTCTTTCTGGTCTTTTTGTCATCTAAACTATACCTCTTTCCCACTTTTACCTGCACCTGTTTTATTTACTTGTTTTCTGCCTGAATACCTCTCATGCTCCTTAAAAACCTTTCCCTTTCTTGCTTCTTAAACTAAGTAGTATAGGTAACTTTCGTGTTACTCTCCTGCTTAGCTGATTGTTTTCTGCTCTCCTCCCTTAACTGTTTCCTGCTGGCTCTTGCCTCCGCCCCCTCAAGCCCTCCACGCCTATTAGATTTCCCTCCTATTCTCCCTCTTCCCCTCCTTCTCAAACTCTACTTGTAGTGGTTTCCTCTCTGAGGCGCCATCTTTGAATCTCCTCTAGCTCAGAGTAGGTGTCCCTAGCTTGTCCGCGTGGCGTGCTGCCTGTAAGTACTACTTGTTTTTTTAATCAACAATTGTGCTTTTTATTTCTTTGGTTAATTGTAATCTAATGCCTATAACTTGCAGCCGCTGATGTTTTCACTACCTGTATCTTGGTAAAGCTGCTGATCAATGGTTTAGTCTGTTTGCACAGTAAATTCCTCTGCATTTGGTGTTTTTTGATGCATACCACTAGTTTTTGCTGCTGGATGTAATCGCTAAGGTGGTCTTACCATTTGTGTTGTGTGGGAAGAAGATTTCTGTGTTGTTGCTAGTTTAGGCTCCTATAGTTGCTTAGATATTTAAAGCAAAATGTCAACCTGAAATGTTTTATTGTAGTCTGCCTGAATTTCTATGTACTGTTGCCCGTCTAAGCTGCTACACCTAGTCGCAGATATTTACAACAATGTACACCAAATGGTTTA
Source organism: Protopterus annectens (assembly GCF_019279795.1). NCBI lineage: Eukaryota > Metazoa > Chordata > Ceratodontiformes > Protopteridae > Protopterus > Protopterus annectens. Next base: position 4,868 of record NW_025050635.1, read on the forward strand.
TTGCAGTCTGCCAATGTTTTTAACCACTTTATTGGGTCGCTAAACCTAGTCGTTTAGATATTTAAACTGAATGTCCACTAGAAATGTTTTTTGCCAATGTTTTAGCCACTTTATTGGGTCGCTAAGTGATTGAACCCCTAGAGTACTATTTTTAATGCAGAGTGGTATTTTATTTTTCCTTATTTTAACTACAGTTAGAAGCTGCCTAAAGGCCTTCATTGAAATGCTTTGCTTTGCTGCTTTAGCATAGCCTGTTCAAACTTAGACATACTTCTATGTATAAATGTTTGATACCTACTGCTGCTACCTTTGAATATTGCCTGAATAACTGATACTAGAATTGCAAATATTGTTTTTTACCTGTTACCTGTGCCTCTCATCTATCCTTCTAACCACAGCTACTCTCTCACCTGTTGTATTTTTGTTTTAGCATTCAGCCTAGTGCTCCTCATCATTTCATCCTTTCCTGCTGACATCTCCCAGTTTACCTGAAATTCTGACTGACTATCTGCTTCAGCGCAGGCACTAACTCCACGCCGAGTAAAGTAGTAATTCTCCTTTTCTCACCTGCATTATTTCTTTATGTCCATCTTTGTATATTTTTACTTGAGTGTCCATGTCCCTCTTGTGGGCGGCTGCAGTGCAAGCCTAAAAGCTGCCCTTCCCTTACTCACCCGCCATCTATTCAGTCTGTAATCTGGCATTTGTCAATTGCTTCTCCTGCCCCTGCTGGTCTTCCCTCAACTGACGTATCATAGCATTCTGCCTTCTGTTCCTCTGTCTCAAATTACTCTTTCTGGCTGCTGCTCTTTTCTCATTTCTCCTACCTTCGTTGCACAACCAGCTTCAGGTCTTACTTTTCTTCTACCTGCCTATTTTCCTGCGTCTTCCTCCTGTGCCCCTGCTTCTTTCTTATTGTTGCCTTCCTTTACTTCAAACCTGCTGTCTCCGGTGTGCCCCTCTGCAAACTGCCAGTATTTAGCTACGCTTTACTTTAAACCTGCTGTCTCCATGTGTTATCACTGCTCCTTTCTGGTCCTTTTTTGTCATCAAACTATGCCTCTTTCCCGCTTTTTCTGCTGTTTTATTGCTTGCTGCACAGATACCTCATAAAACCTTTTCCAGCCTGTAGCTTCTTAAATAAGTGGTATAGATGGCTTTCATTGGTGTTACTCTCCTGCTTAGCTGATTGTTTTCTGCTCTCCTCCCTTAACTGTTTCCTGCTGGCTCTTGCCTCCCCACTCCAAGCCCTCCACGCCTATTGGATTTCCCTCCTATTCTCCCTCTCCCCTCCCTTCTCAAACTCTACTTGTAGTGGTTTCCTCTCTGGCGCCATCTTTGAATCTCCTCTAGCTCAGAGTAGGTGTCCCTAGCTTGTCAGCGTGGGCGTAAGCTGCCTGTAATGCTGCTTTTTGTAATCTAATGCCTATAACTTGCCTGATGTTTTCACTACCTGTTTACCTGTATCTTGGTAAATGCTGATCAATCTGTTTGCACAGTAAATTCCTCTGCATTTGGTGTTTTTGATGCATACCACTAGTTTTGCTGCTGGATGTAATCGCTAAGGTGGTCTTACCATTTGTGTTGTGTGGGAAGAAGATTTCTGTGTGTTGCTAGTTTAGGCTCCTATACTTAGTCGCTTAGATATTTAAAGCAAAATGTCAACCTGAAATGTTTTGTGTAGTCTGCCTGAATTTCTATGTACTGTTGCCCGTCTAAGCTGCTAAACCTAGTCGCTTAGATATTTACAACAATGTACACCAGAAATGGTTTATTGCAGTCTGCCAATGTTTTTAACCACTTTATTGGGTCGCTAAACCTAGTCGTTTAGATATTTAAACTGAATGTCCACTAGAAATGTTTTTTGCCAATGTTTTAGCCACTTTATTGGGTCGCTAAGTGATTGAACCCCTAGAGTACTATTTTTAGTGCAGTGTGTTATTTTATTTTTCCTTATTTTAACTACAGTTAGAAGCTGCCTAAAGGCCTTCATTGAAATGCTTTGCTGCTTTAGCATAGCCTGTTCAAACTTAGACATACTTCTATGTATAAATGTTTGATACCTGCTGCTACCTTTGAATATTGCCTGAATAACTGATACTAGAATTGCAAATATTGTTTTTTTTACCTGTTACCTGTACCTCTCCTTACATCCTATCCTTCTAACCACAGCTGCTCTCTCACCTGTTATTATTTTTGTTTTCTAGCATTAAAGCCTAGTGCTCCTCATCGGGCTGTCCCTTTCCTGCTGGCTTATCTCTCCCAGTTTACCTGAAGTTACGAAGCTGGCTATCTGTACTGGCACCCAGGAAGCACCCCTAACTCCACTTGAGTAAAAGTAGTAATACTCCTTTTCTCACCTGCATTGGCTGTATGTCCATGTTTGTATATTTTACTTGGTGTCTATGTCCTCTTGTGGGCGTACAAGCTAAAGCTACCCTTCCCTTACTCACCTGCATACTATTCAGTCACCTTATCCCCTAGCATTTATTGTTAACTACTCCTGCCCCTGCTAGTCTTCCCTCAACTGTTGTATCCTGCTTGTTCTGCCCCTTCTGTTTCCACTCTATCTCTAAATTACCTCTTTCTGGCTGCTGCTCTCCTTTTCTCTGTTTCTCCTACCTTCAGTTGCACTGACAACTCGGTCTTACTTTTCTTCTATACCTGCCTATTTTCTGCGTCTTCCTCCTGTGCCCCTCTGCTAACTGTATTATTTACTTCCCTTTACTTTAAACCTGCTGTCTCCGGGTATTGTGCCCCTCTGCAAACTGTATTATTCCCTTTACTTTAAACCTGCTGTCTCCGTGTATTATCACTGCTCCCTTTCTGGTCTTTTTGTCATCTAAACTATACCTCTTTCCCACTTTTACCTGCACCTGTTTTATTTACTTGTTTTCTGCCTGAATACCTCTCATGCTCCTTAAAACCTTTCCCTTTCTTGCTTAAACTGTATAGGTAACTCGTGGTGTTACTCTCCTGCTTAGCTGATTGTTTTCTGCTCTCCTCCCTTAACTGTTTCCTGCTGGCTCTTGCCTCTCCGCCCCCACTCCAAGCCCTCCACGCCTATTGGTTCCCTCCTATTCTCCTCTTCCCCTCCCTTCTCAAACTCTACTTGTAGTGGTTTCCTCTCTGAGCGCCATCTTTGAATCTCCTCTAGCTCAGAGTAGGTGTCCCTAGCTTGTCAGCGTGGCGGGCTGCCTGTAAGTACTACTGGTCTCTGAATCACCAATTGTGCTTTTTTATTTCTTTGGTTAAAATTGTAATCTAATGCCTATAACTTGCAGCCGCTGATGTTTTCACTACCTGTATCTTGGTAAAGCTGCTGATCAATGTGAGTCTGTTCGCACAGTAAATTCTTCTGCATTTGGTGTTTTTGATGCATACCACTAGTTTTGCTGCTGCTGGATGTAATCGCTAAGGTGGTCTTACCATTTGTGTTGTGTGGGAAGAAGATTTCTGTGTATTGTTGCTAGTTTAGGCTCCTATACTTAGTCGCTTAGATATTTAAAGCAAAATGTCAACCTGAAATGTTTTATTGTAGTCTGCCTGAATTTCTATGTACTGTTGCCCGTCTAAGCTGCTAAACCTAATTAGATATTTACAGCTGAATGTACACCAGAAATGGTTTATTGCAGTCTGCCAATGTTTTTAACCACTTTATTGGGTCGCTAAACCTAGTCGTTTAGATATTTAAACTGAATGTCCACTAGAAATGTTTTTTGCCAATGTTTTTAGCCACTTTATTGGGTCGCTAAGTGATTGAACCCCTAGAGTACTATTTTTAATGCAGAGTGGTACTTTTTTTTCCCTTATTTTAACTACAGTTAGAAGCTGCCTAAAGGCCTTCATTGAAATGCTTTGCTTTGCTGCTTTAGCATAGCCTGTTCAAACTTAGACATACTTCTATGTATAAATGTTTGATACCTACTGCTGCTACCTTTGAATATTGCCTGAATAACTGATACTAGAATTGCAAATATTGTTTTTTTTACCTGTTACCTGTACCTCTCCTTACATCCTATCCTTCTAACCACAGCTGCTCTCTCACCTGTTATTATTTTTGTTTTCTAGCATTAAAGCCTAGTGCTCCTCATCGGGCTGTCCCTTTCCTGCTGGCTTATCTCTCCCAGTTTACCTGGAGGTACGAAGCTGGCTATCTGTACTGGCACCCAGGAAGCACCCTAACTCCACTTGAGTAAAAGTAGTAATTCTCCTTTTCTCACCTGCATTGGCTGTATGTCCATGTTTGTATATTTTACTTGGTGTCTATGTCCTCTTGTGGGCGGCACACGCAGTACAAGCTAAAGCTACCCCTTCCTTACTCACCTGCATACTATTCAGTCACCTTATCCCTAGCATTTATTGTTAACTTCTCCTGCCCCTGCTAGTCTTCCCTCAACTGTTGTATCCTGCTTGTTCTGCCTTCTGTTTCCACTCTATCTCCAAATTACCTCTTTCTGGCTGCTGCTCTCCTTTTCTCTGTTTCTCCTACCTTCAGTTGCACTGACAACTGGGTCTTACTTTTCTTCTATACCTGCCTATTTTCTCGTCTTCCTCCTGTGCCCCTCTGCTAACTGTATTATTTACTTCCCTTTACTTTAAACCTGCTGTCCTATTGTGCCCCTCTGCAAACTGTATTATTTACTTTACTTTAAACCTGCTGTCTCCGTGTATTATCACTGCTCCTTTCTGGTCTTTTTGTCATCTAAACTATACCTCTTTCCCACTTTTACCTGCACCTGTTTTATTTACTTGTTTTCTGCCTGAATACCTCTCATGCTCCTTAAAAACCTTTCCCTTTCTTGCTTTTTAAACTAAGTAGTATAGGTAACTCGTGGTCGTTACTCTCTCCTTGATTGTTTCTGCTTTTCTTTGTTTCCATGCTGGCTCTTGCCTCCGCCCCCACTCCAAGGCCCTCCACTTTTTCCTATTGGTTTTCCCTCCTTCATTTCTCCCTCTTCCCCTCCATTCTCAGGCTCTTGTGGTGGTTTCCTCTCTGGTGCATCTTTAAGGGATCCTCCTCTGGCTCCAGGTGGGTCCCTAAGCTTGTCACGGCGATGAAGTGCTGCCACTGTAAAGTGCCTACTTGTTTTTAATCAGCAATTGTGCTTTTTATTTCATTTGGTTAACGCATTTGTAATCTAATGCACCTATAACTTTACAGCCGCTGATGTTTTTTCACTACCTGTATCTTGGTGACGCTGCATGATCAATGGTTCTTTCGCGAGTCTGTTTGCACAGTAAATTCCTCTGCATTTTGTGGTGTTTTTGATGCGCTACCACTAGTTTTTGCTGCTGGATGTAATGGCTAGGGATGGTCTTACCCATTTTAGTTGTGTGGCAGAATTGGAAGATTTCTGCAATAAACATTGTTCTTGCTAGTTTAAGGCTCCTATACTTAATTAAACCCTTTGCGATATTTAAAAGCAAAATGTCAGCCACCGATGATGTTTAATGTGTAGTCTGCCTGAATTTCACCATGTTACTGTTGCCGTCGAGAAGCTGCTAAACCTAATTAACCCAGATAATTTTACAACAATATGCCACACCAAGAAATGGTTTATTGCAGTCTGCCAATGTTTTTAACTCACTTTATTGAATTCCTAAACCTAGTCGTTTGGATATTTATTTAAACTGAGATGTCCCGCATAGAAATGTTTTTGCCAATGTCTTTGGCTCCGGCACTTTTATTGGGTCGCTAAAGTGATTAGAACCCTAGAGTACCCTATGCTTTTGCCAATGCAGAGTGGTATTTTTATTTTTTCCTTATTTTAACTACAGTTAGAAGCTGCCTAAAAGGCCTTCATTTCAAGAAATGCGCTTTTGCTTTGCTGCTTTAGCATAGCCTGTTCAAACTTAGACATACTTCTACTGTCATAAAATGTTTGTGATACCTACTGCTACACTACGCTTTGAATATTGCCTGACATAACTTGATACTAGAATTGCAAATATTGTTTTTTTACCTGTTACCTGTACCTCTCCTTACATCCTATCCTTCTAACCACAGCTGCTCTCTCACCTGTTATTATTTTTGTTTCACTAGCATTAAAAGCCTGAAGTGGCACCCTCGCCGGGCTGTCCCTTTCCTGCTGGCTTATCTCTCCAGTTTACACCTGAAGTTCTGAAGCTGGCTATCTGTACGCTTCCAGCAGGAAGCACCCACTAACTCCACTTGAGTAGAAAGTAGTAATTCTCCTTTTCTCACCTGCCATTGGCTGTATTCGTCCATGTTTGTATATTTTACTTGGTGTCTATGTCCTCTTGTGGGCGGCACACCGCTTAATTTACAAACTAAAAGCTACCCTTCCCTTACTCACCTGCATACCTATTTCCAGTCTGCCTTATCCCCTAGCATTTATTATTTTAACTATACTCCTGCCCCTGCTAGTCTTCCCTCAACTGTTTGTATCCTGCTTGTTCTGCCCCTTCTGTTTCCACATCTATCTCTAAATTACCTCTTTCTGGCTGCTGCTCTCTCTTTTCTCTGTTTCTCCCCTACCTTCAGTTGCACTTTTGACAACTGGGTCTTACTTACTCTTCTATACCTGCCTATTTTTCCTGCGTCTTCCTCCCTGTATTGCCCTCTGCTAACCCTTGTTATTTACTTGCCCTTTACTTTAAACCTGCTGTCTCCGGGTATTGTGCCCCTCTACCAAACTGTATTATTTACTTCCCTTTACTTTAAACCTGCTGTCTCCGTGTATTACTTTCTGCTCTTTCCTTTCTGTTGTCTTTTTTGTCATTACTAAACTATACCTCTTTCCCACTTTTTACCTGCACCTGTTTTTATTTACTTGTTTTTCTGCCTGAATGCCTCTCATGCTCCTTAAAACCTTTCCCTTTCTTGCTTCTTATGACTAGAAGTGGTATAGGTAACTTTCGTGGTGTTACTCTCCTGCTTAGCTGATTGTTTCTGCTCTCCTCCTTAACTTTTCATTTCCTGCTTTTAGCTCTTGCCCTCCGCCCCGGCTCCAAACCCTCCCGCCTATTGGTTTCCCTCCTATTCTCCACCTCCTTCCCCCTCCACTTCCTCAGAACTCTGCTTGTAGTGGTTTCCTCTCTGTGAAGGCGCCATCTTTGAATCTCCTGGCTGGCTCCAGGTAGGTGTCCTAAGCTTTATAACACAATCGGCGTGGCGTTAACTGCCTGTAAAGTACTACTTTGACTTTTTTAATCAAACAATTGTGCTTTTTTATTTCTTTGGTTAAAATTGTAATCTAATGCCTGCCAACTTGCGGCCAGCTGATGTTTTTCACTACCTGTATCTTGAGTAAAGAGAGAGCTGCTGATCCAATGGTTCGCGGGGATCTGTTTGCACAGTAAATTCACTCTGCATTTGGGTGTTTTTGATTACCATACCACTAGTTTTGCTGCTGGATATCGGCTAAAGATTGGGTCTGCCCCACCACCATTTGTGTTGTGTGGGAAGAAGATTTCACCAGTAATGTATTGTTGCTGGAGTTTAGAGCTCCTATCGCCAGTGGCTTAGATATTCGAAAGCAAAATGTCAGCCCTGGAAGATGTTTTGTTGTAGTCTGCCTGAATTTCTATGTACTGTTGCCCGTCTAAGCTGCTAAACCTAATTCACTTAAGATAATTTACAACAAATGCACCAGAAGTGGTTTATTGCAGTCTGCTCCAATGTTTCTTAACCACTTTCCTTTGGTCGCTAAACCACAGATGCGTTTAGATGGCGTTTAAACTGAATGTCATCACTAGAAATGTTTTGCCAATGTTTTTAGCCACTTTATTGAATGGGTCGGCTAAGTGATTGAACCCTAGAGTACTTTATTTTTAATACCCAGAGTGAATTGTATTTTATTTTTTACTTGTTATTTTAACGCTGGTTAAGGAAGCTGCTAAAGGCCTTCATTGAGTAATGCTTTACCTTTGCTTTCGCTTGTACAACGCATAGCCTGTTCAAACTTAGACATGCACTTCTATGTATTATGAAATGTTTGATACCTGCCTGCTGCTACCTATTTGAATATTGCCTGGTGATAACGCTGATACTAGAATTGCAAATATTGTTTTTTTTACCTGTTACCTGGCCACCTCTCGCCCCCTCCTATCCTTCTGTACGGCTGCTCTCTCACCTGTTATTATTTTTGTTGTTTCCTAGCATTAAAGGCCACAGGTGCTCCTCATCCGGACTGTCCCTTTCCTGCTGGCATTACATCTCTCCCAGCGTTTACCTGCAAGATTCTGAAGCTGGCTATCTATTACTGGCACCCAGGAAGCACCCTAATAACTCCAACTTGAAGGTAAAAGTAGTAATTCTCCTTTTCTCACCTGCATTGGCTGTAATGTTTGTATACGTATTTGCTTGGTTGTGCTATTCATCTTTGTGGGGCGGCACGCATGGTACAAACTAAAGGCACCCCTTCCCTTACTCACCTGCATACTATTCAGTCACCTTATCCCCTAGCATTTATTGTTAACTACTCCTGCCCCTGCTAGTCTTCCCTCAACTGTTGTATCCTGCTTGTTCTGCCCCTTCTGTTTCCACTCTATCTCTAAATTACCTCTTTCTGGCTGCTGCTCTCCTTTTCTCTGTTTCTCCTACCTTCAGTTGCACTGACAACTGGGTCTTACTTTTCTTCTATACCTGCCTATTTTCTCGTCTTCCTCCCTGTGCCCCTCTGCTAACTGTATTATTTACTTCCCTTTACTTTAAACCTGCTGTCTCCGGTATTGTGCCCTCTGCAAACTGTATTATTTACTTCCCTTTACTTTAAACCTGCTGTCTCCTGTATTATCACTG
>NW_025050636.1:0-13413 GCF_019279795.1 Protopterus annectens
CCTTTTTTTGGGGTTATGGAATTTTTTGTCCCTTTTTTTTCCAAAAAAGCATTTTTTTTTCCTTTTTTTAAATTTATTTCCCCCCAAAATTTTTTTTGGGGCTGAGGTTCCAATTTTTTTTCCTCCCGGGAGCTTTTAGTTCCCAATTTTTTTGGGATTTTTGGGATTTTTTTTTCTGAGGTGCAGCATGTCCTTTAAATTTCCCGGGGTTGGGACAGGGCAAAAGATCCCCTTTGAACAGGGGGTATGCCACTGAGTAGAGCTGGAGTTTTTTTAAACCCGGGGCAGCATATGGCATCTGTTTGAGCCCTTTGATCCTCTTGGTGAGGTACTTTTGGGGTCTTTCCAGTTGCTGCAGGTGTCTGGTAAGGTACACCCCAAAAAGGGGCATTGTACTCAATTATGGGCCTGATGAGGGATGAGAAAAGGGGCACATGACCTCCCTGATCTAGATGTGAATCCCTTCATGATTAGGGGGCTATATAAAAGTTTTTTCTAACCACTTTGGCCACGTGGTTGTCAAATGAGAGATTGCTATCAACTTGGGTCCCCAGGTCCCTAATTACTTCTTCTGTACTTAATGGTTTTCCACCTTTGTGGTAATTTCTGGGTTCTTTGTTTTTGCCAAAGGGATGACTATACACATTTTGGCATTTAGCTTGAGGCCATGGCTCTGGCACCAGTTGTCTGTTTCTATGAGGCCCTTTTGGAGGATGCTTTGTCGGCTGGAGAGTCGATTATGGCGCCCAGTTTGCAGTCATCTGCGAACTTGGTCAGCCACAGTCCTTCCGTGTTGGCCTGTACGTCCGAGAAATATATACCGAACAAGAGAGGTCCCAGGACTGAGCCTTGTGGGACACCACTTGTAACTGGTTTGGAGTCTGACATGGCTCCAGCAATTCTAACCATGTTGGTTCTGTCCTTGAGCCAGTTTGCAATCCATCTAGTGACATAGGGGTTTATATTTAAGCTGGTGAGCTTATCTATAATGCCCAGTGGGGTATTGTATCAAGGCTTTTCGAGGTCCAGGTAGGCTGTGTGGACCACCTTCCCTCTCAATGGCCTTGGTGACTGTTTCAAAGAAATCAACCAGGTTTAAGAGGCAGGATCTGCCCTTAACAAAGCCGAACTGGGTAGGATCCAGTGTTTGTAGGTCCCCAATATCTTTATTTATGAGGTCCATGATGATCCTTTCCATAGCTTTAGTCAGGCTTATGGGATAGTTTCCAGGATCCATTGAGGCACCACCTTTATGGAGAGGGACCACTGTTGCTGTACGCCACTCTTTGGGCACATATACTGTAGTAAGGCTGATATTGAACAGTAGTTTTATGTTTGGATTTAGCTCTTCTTGGAGTTCATGTAGGGAGCCGGGACACCATCTGGTCCCATTGATGCTGTGTTTTTGCTTTGGACAGGGGAGCTCTTACCTGAGCATCTGAGATGTCAGGGGCAGCACTCTGCTGGGATAGATATTTGCCCTTTTTGGGGGGGGGAGTTTGGGTGAACCTGTCAGCTAGGATGTTGGCAATGTCTGTGGGTTCGTGTATTTTTGTCATTTTGGACTAATTCTGAGCATATCTGGGAATTACCACCCAGGTTCCTAACATAACTAAAGAAAGCCTTGTGATTATCCTTAGTGTCCTGTGCAATTTTTCTCAAGCTGGCCTTAGACAATTTTATTTTTATTTTTTGCTAATACTGATCAGTGATCCCTTTCCCCTTTTTTGGGATTTTGCTTATCATTTAGTAGCTTCCTCCTTCTATTGTATAGTTTGTTTATGGCTGGGGTCCACCAGACAGGCGCTGCCTTTGGAGGATTGGGTCTTGGTTTTATTTGGGATCGCATGATCCATGCATTCCTGAAGGTGTTCATAGAATGCATAAAGGATTCTCGGTTTTATTTTCCACAGGCCGGGGCTTTGAAGGAAAAATTTGCTTTAAAAAGGTTTTCAACTGGGTTTTTTTGCGAGGGGGGGGGGGATGTGAATATCCAGTGAGATTAGTTTATGGTCTGATCTTACCAGTGAGGGATACACTTCTGGTCTGGAGCATAGAGTCCCCATGTTGGTGATGATCAGGTCCAGTATTTTTTCCCCCTCTTGTGGGAGTGGTAACATGTTCCATAACATTTGAGTTTATAAATTCTGGGAAACCCTTTTTAGGGTGTTGGAGCTAGAGTAATGCTCCCAGTCTATGTTTGGGTAGTTGAAGTCGCCCAATATAATGGTGTTTGGAGAGACCTTCATATTTTCCAGTGTTCTCAGGAAGGCCAAGTGGGGTTCCTGGGTTTGGAAGGGTGGTCTGTAGCAGGCTATAAACTGGAAGGCAGTTTTACCCACTGTTAGTTGCACATGGATAGTCTCTGATGCTTGGCTTTGCCACCAACCTGGAGGTGTGGGTATCTTTGATGAATATCGATACTCCCCCCCTTTTTGTGGTTGGTCCAAGTTTTGGGGCAAAAGCATGGTATGAGGTATAACCTGGTAGTGCTGGGGTGCTCTCGGAGCCTTGAACCAGGTTTCTGTTACTGCACAGATATCGATGTTCTCCATGCTAAGGAGAGTTTGAGTGCATGCATCTTGAGGTTTAGATTTTGGCCTGAGTAGCATTACTCTTAGTTTCTTATCCCTTGTGATACCTATGGAGGTGGGTTTGTCTTTTGAGCCTTGCCTAAAAAGGCACTATGGGGTAGCAAGAGCCTTTGCCAATATCCAAAAGCCCGGGGGTGACAGGTGCAAGCCATCCCTGGGAAAGCATCGTGGCTTGTCGAGCATATCATCCCAAGCTGACAGGCATTGGATCCCCTTTGAATGACACCAGTACTTAAGCCAATTGTTGAAATTGATCATCTTGTCTTCATATTGTGGCATCATTCTTGGTGAGGGTAAGATGCTACTCAAGGTCAGGGTCATACCGGCCTGGGCTACATGCTCATAGAGCTCCTTTATGTCTCTTTTTATGTAGTCCGGGGAGGTACGTCTCAGGTCATTCACACCAGCATGGACAATGACTGAGTCATATTTGTACTTGCCTTGGAGTGACCTGAGTGCTTGTGTTATGTGGCGGATCCTAGCCCCCGACAGGCTGCTCACCGTGCCCCTCTCTTTGTTCACCCTGGTGGCGGGCGTCAGTGTGCCTGACGATAGAGTCACCTATTACAAGTGTATCAGGTGTGTTGTTTAGTCTTAAGGGCTGTGACTGTTTGGCACACTGGCTTTGTGAGATATGTGTTGCACGTGTTTTGTTTTGGGATAGCGGCTGCTTGGGTGTCTGCTTTGGAGGTCTCTGCTGCTTAGCAGATCTTTATTTAGAGCATCCGAGTATGTTTTTGTGTGATTATGTGTTTGGTTTGCTGTTGTGGTAGGTCTATGTGAGACTGGAATTGTAGTGAGTGTGGTTTCCTTCTCCTCCTGACTGGTTATGCCAGTACTGAGTTGAGGGCTTAGCCTCCAGTTTGGCTATATGGTTGCATCTCTCACATGTGTTGGAATTTGTTGGGAGGAGGAGAGGGTTGTCTGTGTACATGAGGCAGTTGTAACATTGCCTCAAGATTCCCAGATTCACCAGCTGGACCGGAGAGGAGATTGACAACTGACCTTTGGACATGCTAGAATAATATTGGGAATTCCTTAATAATTGAAAACCAGGGCCAGTGGGGAGTGAGGGTGTAGTGCTTTTAATTTTTAGTGCTGACTTATATAATTGCTTTAGTGAGCAAGTGCCAGGTAACTTAAGTGCAATGTGTTACAGGTAACTTAAATGCAAAAACGACAAACAGTAACTTTCTTTCAAGTGAAACAAGGAAATAAGTACAGTAAGCAATGCAGATATCACTAGTGATCCACAGAAGCGCTGAGAAGCCGCGTATTAGGTGGAATTAGCGTTCCCGGGAAATAACAAGCAAACAAACAACAAGCATATAAACAAAGCTAGATTCAGCAGGCCTGGATCTAGTCTATGCTACAGCAAACAAGGTGTACCAATTTCAGTAAGATACAGTTCAAATATTCAGGCACTATAAACCTTTAACCAGAAATTCCCAGCTCAGAAGGGCAGAGTCCAGCCTCTTCTCCCACAAGAGTGCAGACCACAAACCTTCTTAATGTAAAATAACTGGCCTGAAGCCCAAGTGCTTAAACCAGAACTAATACACTTTAAGAATAACAGACACTGGGGCTCTCAATCAGCAGTTCCCAACTTAGAAGGATGAAAGCTACCTGTCCTGCCACCACAATGCATGCCACAAACCTTCCTAATGTAAAACAACTGGTCTGAAGCCCAAGTGCTTAATCCAAAAGACTTAGAATGACAGCTAAACTTTAATCAAGTTACTACCAAGCAGTAATAAATACAATTGAATACTTTAGAGAATGCCTGGATTAGTGCTCAAGTTACACAAACAAAGCTAGATCCAGCAGGCCCGAATCCAGTCTATGCCACAGCAAACAAGGCGCACCAACTTCAGTAAGAAGCAGTTCAGATATGCATGCACTATAAGCCTTCAATCAGAAATTCCCAGCTCAGAAGGGCAGAGTCCAGCCTCTCCTCCCACAAGAGTGCAGACCACGAACCCTCTTAATGTAAAATAACTGGCCTGAAAGCCCAAGTGCTTAAACCAGAATTAATACACTTTTAGAATAACAGAAACTGAGCCCTCAATCAGCAGTTCCCAACCTAGAAGGATGTAAGCTACCTGTTCTGCCACTACAGTGCAGACCACAAACACTCTCAGTGCAAAACAACTGGTACGAAGCCCAAGTGTTTAAACCAGAATGAGTTACACCAAGCAGTAATAAATACAATTGAGTACTTTTAAGATGATGCAAAAGTAAAAAAAAAAGTATGTAGAAACACAAGTACAGTAAAAGCAGATGAAAAAAATTTTTTTTCTGAACAAGTGCTGAGATCAAAGAAACAGATTTGAGTGCTGAAACTAGAAAACTGGCTAGTTATAGGAAAAAAAAACTAAGCTAGAAGGTTTCCCTCCAACACAGAAGGGCTTGGGGACTCAGAAGCCTACAAATAGTCTATACCACTTAACAGGAAAGGCAGGAAACAAGCTTAAATTTTTTTTTTCCTGTTTCCCAGATGCTCTCTTTGTACACAGTAGGAGTGCCTGAAATCAGAATATGATCTCACTGCACTCAGTTGAGTGAGCAAATGAGATGGGCCCAGAAGGAGTATCCAAACACAAATTTACAAGAGGGGCAGGCAGTTGCAAGGCCACTAAGATTAACACCAAAACAAAAACAGGGAGGGTGGGTGGGACTAACTGAAGAGCAGAGTGAAAACCTCCAGTTCAGCTAATATTCCTTCCACACAGTTAAAATCAATTTAAATACTGTATTTTTTGGGAAAAAAAAGAGCAGATAAAGGTACTTGAATTCTCTTGTACGTCCAGTTGAATATAGCAAGTTCTTAGCTGGCCAAAGCTGGGGTTTTTAAGCAGAAAATATTTCACACTGTACCACTTAAATAGGCAAGGACAGGAAATCAAAGAATGTGACTACCCCCACACCTGTAATTACTAGCAACTAACAAAATTCAGCAAACACTGACTAACTTCCAGTTCAGCTAATATTCCTTCCACACTGAAGAGCAGAGTGAAAACTTCCAGTTCAGCTAATATTCCTTCCACACAGTTAAAATCAATTTAAATACTGTATTTTTTGAAAAAAAGAGCAGATAAAGGTACTTAAATTCTCTTATACGTCCAGTTGAATATAGCAAGTTCTTAGCCGCCAAAGCTGAGGTTTGTAAGCAGAAAATATTTCACACTGTAACACTTAAATAGGCAATGACAGGAAATCAAAGAATGTGACTACCCCCACACCTGTAATTACTAGCAAATAACAAAATTCAGCAAACACTGACTAACTTCCAGTTCAGCTAATATTCCTTCCACACTGAAGAGCAGAGTGAAAACTTCCAGTTCAGCTAATATTCCTTCCACACAGTTAAAATCAATTTAAATACTGTATTTTTTTTTAAAAAAGAGCAGATAAAGGTACTTAAATTCTCTTATACGTCCAGTTGAGTATAGCAAGTTCTTAGCCGGCCATAGCTGAGGTTTTTAAGCAGAAAATATTTCACACTGTACCACTTAAATAGGCAAGGACAGGAAATCAAAGAATTTGACCCACACCTGTAATTACTAGCAAATAACAAAATTCAGCAAACACTGACTAACTTCCAGTTCAGCTAATATTCCTTCCACACTGAAGAGCAGAGTGAAAACTTCCAGTTCAGCTAATATTCCTTCCACACAGTTAAAATCAATTTAAATACTGTATTTTTTTGAAAAAAAAGAGCAGATAAAGGTACTTAAATTCTCTAATACGTCCAGTTGAATATAGCAAGTTCTTAGCCAAAGCTGAGGTTTTAAGCGAAATATTTCCACACTGTGCCATAGTAGGCGAAAAGAACGGAAATCAAAAGAATGCTGACTACCCTCCGCACCTGTAATTACTAGCAAATAACAAAATTCAGCAGAAACTGACTAACTACCAGTTCAGCTATATTCCTTCCACACTGAAGAGCAGGAAGAAGAAAACTTCCGGATTCAGCTAAAATATTCCTTCCACACAGTTTAAAAATCAGATTTAAATACTGTATTCCAGCATTTTTTGGGAAAAAAAAAAGCAGATGAGAAATACTTAAAATTCTCTTATCACGTCCAGGATTGGAATATAAGCAAGTTCTTAGCCGAGCCCAAAGCTGGGGTTTTGAAAGCAGAAATATTTTCCACACTGTACCACTTAAAATAGGCAAGGACAGGAAATCAAAAGAATGTGACTACCCCCACATGTAATTACTAGCAAATAAAATTCAGCAAACATTATTAACTTCCAGTTCAGCTAATATTCCTTCCACACTGAAGAGGCAGAGTGAAAGCACCAGTTCAGCTAATATTCCTTCCACACAAATTAAAATCAATTTAAATGCCTTATTTTTGAAAAAAAAAAGAGCAGATAAAGGTACTTAAATTCTCTTATACATCCAGTTGAATATAGCAAGTTCTTAGCCGGCCAAAGCTGAGGTTTTTAAGCAGAAAATATTTCACACTGTACCACTTAAATAGGCAAGGACAGGAAATCAAAGAATGTGACTACCCCCACACCTGTAATTACTAGCAAATAACAAAATTCAGCAAACACTGACTAACTTCCAGTTCAGCTAATATTCCTTCCACACTGAAGAGCAGAGTGAAAACTTCCAGTTCAGCTAATATTCCTTCCACACAGTTAAAATCAATTTAAATACTGTATTTTTTTGAAAAAAAAGAGCAGATAAAGGTACTTAAATTCTCTTATACGTCCAGTTGAATATAGCAAGTTCTTAGCCAGCCAAAGCTGAGGTTTTTAAGCAGAAAATATTTCACACTGTACCACTTAAATAGGCAAGGACAGGAAATCAAAGAATGTGACTACGCTCACACCTATAATTACTAGCAAATAACAAAATTCAGCAAACACTGACTAACTTCCAGTTCAGCTAATATTCCTTCCACACTGAAGAGCAGAGTGAAAACTTCCAGTTCAGCTAATATTCCTTCCACACAGTTAAAATCAATTTAAATACTGTATTTTTTTGAAAAAAAAAGAGCAGATAAAGGTACTTAAATTCTCTTATACGTCCAGTTGAATATAGCAAGTTCTTAGCCGGCCAAAGCTGAGGTTTTTAAGCAGAAAATATTTCACACTGTACCACTTAAATAGGCAAGGACAGGAAATCAAAGAATGTGACTACCCCACACCTGTAATTACTAGCAAATAACAAAATTCAGCAAACACTAACTTCCAGTTCAGCTAATATTCCTTCCACACAGTTAAAATCAATTTAAATACTGTATTTTTGAAAAAGAGCAGATAAAGGTACTTAAATTCTCTTATACGTCCAGTTGAATATAGCAAGTTCTTAGCCGGCCAAAGCTGAGGTTTTTAAGCAGAAAATATTTTCACACTGTACCACTTAAATAGGCAAGGACAGGAAATCAAAGAATGTGACTACCTCCACACCTGTAATTACTAGCAAATAACAAAATTCAGCAAACACTGACTATCTTCCAGTTCAGCTAATATTCCTTCCACACTGAAGAGCAGAGTGAAAACTTCCAGTTCAGCTAATATTCCTTCCACACAGTTAAAATCAATTTAAATACTGTATTTTTTTGAAAAAAAAAACAGCAGATAAAGGTACTTAAATTCTCTTATACGTCCAGTTGAATATAGCAAGTTCTTAGCCGGCCAAAGCTGAGGTTTTTATTCACACCTTTTACTTGCTTAATAAAATTCTCCACTGTGGAATCACTTTCTTGTTTTATTCTTAGCTGTTGCATTTGTTGTTTGACAGGGAGGCGAATAAGTCACAGCAAGGCTGGCCCAAACACCTGAAAAATTTCGCGGCTACGTTGGGATTGAGGGACCACTCGTAAAGCAGGAGAATACATTTGCTCAATTTGTCTGCAATCACACTGGAATTCTCTGGGATATGCGTTACTATCAGAAAGCGGTTGGAAGCTATCGCCCACTGCCAAATTCTCATGGCCTCGACAGGCGATAGGACTTGGTTCCTACTTGCTTGTTGATATACTAGACTACTGACAAGTTGTCTGATTGAATTCGATCATTCCAGAAGAACAGATTAGAATGCTTCACGCTAACAGCACCTCTCTCAGTTCTAGAACGTTGATATGCAGGTTGGCCTCCATAGTGGACCATGTGCCTTGGACGGTCTTTCCCTGAAAATTGCCCCTCCACCCTATCAGGGAAGCATCCATGGTCACAATGACCTTGGGATGGGAAGGATGGAATGGGTGGCTCCAAAGCTCTGTCTCTGGCCTCATCCACCAAAGAAGGTCTTGCTTGCAACCATTGGCTATCTGAATCTGAAAGCATAGGGGTGGTGATTGAGATAGAAGCTATTGAAGTATTCATATGTAGTTTAAGAGGCTATCAGTATGGCAGCTGCCATTGATCCTAAAACCTGAAGAACCTCCCTTGCTGAGGCTTTGTTTTGACAGAGTATCACACGGAGCTGGAGCCTCAATCTTTGAAGTCTGTGAACTGGGAGAGACACCAGACAAGAACGGGTATCAAAGGCTGCTCCAATAAACTCTATTGACGGAGTCAGAGCAAGGTTTGATTTCTCCCAGTTTATTATTCCCAAAAGTCTCGCCAGGGAAAGTGTGTATTGAAGGGCTGCTGCCAGAAGATGCTTGGTGGGGGCAGTAAGGAGCCAATCGTCCAAACACGGAAACACCCGGAATCCTTGCAACCTCAAGTGAGCTCTGACCACTGCCATGCACTCTGTGAACACTCTGGGGGCTGTAGATAGTCCGAACAATAGAGCACAAAATTGGTAGTGATTGGCTTCTAGCCGGAAGCGAAGTAGACTCCTGCAGCATTTGTCCACTTTGATGTGGTAATACGCGTCCCGGAGATCTACTGAGCACATCCTAGGTTCATAGGTTCATACTAGGCTATCTGCCCTAGGGCATTTATAAGCCTAGCCAGAATGTGTTTGGCTTTCGCCACCCATTTTAAATTTATTTTGCTATGCCCTTTTTCGAGGTTAGTATACTGTGCCTCTAACAGTGACACAGAAGTGATACCGGTAAACCTCGATCTCCCATCCACTCATCAAGATTCCTCTTGAAGAGAGTCAATGAGGGACTCTGCCTAACCTGGACTGGGATTTTATTCCAGAGTGAAGGGAGCCTCTGGGTTATGAATCTGTCCCTCCAGCATGTCCTATTTATTTCAGTGCTGAGGTTCAAGCCTCTCGCGCGCGTAGCTCGATGGGATTTGGATTTTCTGAGGTGCAGCATGTCCATTAATTCCAGGTTGGACATGGCTTTATACGTCAGGCACAGATCGCCTCTGAACAGGCGGTATGCCATTGAGTAGAGCTGGAGTTCCTTTAACCGGGCAGCATATGGCATCTGTTTGAGCCCTTTGATCCTCTTGGTGAGGTACTTTTGGGGTCTTTCCAGTTGCTGCAGGTGTCTGGTAAGGAACATCCCAAAAGGGGCATTGTACTCAATTATGGGCCTGATGAGGGATGAGTAAAGAGGCACGATGACCTCCCCTGATCTAGATGTGAATCCCTTCATGACTAGGTGGGCTATATAAAATGTTTTTCTAACCACTTTGGCCACGTGGTTGTCAAATGAGAGATTGCTATCAACTTGGGTCCCCAGGTCCCTAATTACTTCTTCTGTACTTAATGGATTACCACCTATGTGGTAATTTGTGGGCACTTTGTTTTTGCCAAAGGGGATGACTATACACTTTTTGGCATTTAGCTTGAGGCCATGGCTCTGGCACCAATTGTCTGTTTCTATGAGGCCCTTTTAGAGGATGCTTGTGTCGGCTGGAGAGTCGATTATGGCACCCAGTTTGCAGTCATCTGCGAACTTGGTCAGCCACAGTCCTTCCGTGTTGGCCTGTACCTCCGAGAAATATATACCGAACAAGAGAGGTCCCAGGACTGAGCCTTGTGGGACACCACTTGTAACTGGTTTGGAGTCTGACATGGCTCCAGCAATTCTAACCATGTGGGTTCTGTCCTTGAGCCAGTTTGCAATCCATCTAGTGACATAGAGGTTTATATTTAAGCTGGTGAGCTTATCTATAATGCCGAGTGGGGTATTGTATCGAAGGCTTTTGCCAGGTCCAGGTAGGCTGTGTGGACCACCTTCCCCTTGTCAATGGCCTTGGTGACTGTTTCAAAGAAATCAGCCAGGTTTAAGAGGCAGGATCTGCCCTTAAAGCCGAACTGGGTAGGATCCAGTGTTTGTAGGTCCCCAATATCTTTATTTATGAGGTCCATGATGATCCTTTCCATAGCTTTGCAGACCAAGCTAGTCAGGCTTATGGGGCGATAGTTTCCAGGATCCGTTGAGGCACCACCTTTATGGAGAGGGACCACTGTTGCTGTACACCACTCTTTGGGCACATATCCTGTAGTAAGGCTGAGATTGAACAGTAGTTTTATCTTTGGGTTTACCTCTTCTTGGAGTTCATGTAGCACACAGGCCGGGACACCGTCGGGTCCCATTGATGCTGTGTTTTTTGCTGTGGAGAGGGCAGCTCTTACCTGAGCATCTGAGATGTCAGGGGGAAGCACTCTGCTGGGATATATATTTGCCCTTTTGGTGGGAGAAGTTTGCTGAACCTGTCAGCTAGGATGTTGGCAATGTCTGTGGGTTCGTGTATTTTTGTCATTTTGGACTAATTCTGAGCATATCTGGGAATTACCACCCAGGTTCCTAACATAACTAAAGAAAGCCTTGTGATTATCCTTAGTGTCCTGTGCAATTTTTCTCTCAAGCTGGCCTTAGACAATTTTATGTGCCCGTAGTTTTTTGCTAATACTGATCAGTGATGCCTTCCCTTTTGGGATTTTGCTCTATGATTTAGTAGCTTCCTCCTTCTATTGTACAGTTTGTTTATGGCTGGGGTCCACCAGACAGGACGTCTGCCTTTGGAGGATTGGGTCTTGGTTTTATTTGGGATTGCATGATCCATGCATTCCTGAAGGTGTTCATAGAATGCGTTTATAAAGGATTCTGCGGTCTGGGCGTATTTTCCACAGGCCGGGGCTTTGAAGGATTCCACCTCAGTTTTGAGGAGTGTGAAATTTGCTTTAGAGAAGTTTTTCACTGTGGTTTTCTGGGCGGGGGTGGGGTCGGGATGTGAATATCCAGTGAGATTAGTTTATGGTCTGATCTTACCAGTGAGGGATACACTTCTGGTCTGGAGCATAGAGTCCCCATGTTGGTGATGATCAGGTCCAGTATGTTTTCCCTCTTGTGGTAGTGGTAACAAGTTGTTCCATAGCATTTGAGTTTATAAATTCTAGGAAGCTTTGGGCTAGGGTGTTGGAGCTAGAGTAATGCTCCCAGTCTATGTTTGGGTAGTTGAAGTCGCCCAATATAATGGTGTTTGGAGAGACCTTCATATTTTCCAGTGTTCTCAGGAAGGCCGAGTGGGGTTCCTGGGTTTGGGAGGGTGGTCTGTAGCAGGCTATAAACTGGAAGGCAGTTTTACCCACTGTTAGTTGCACATGGATAGTCTCTGATGCTTCGTGCTTTGCCACCAACCTGGAGGTGTGGGTATCTTTGATGAATATTGATACTCCCCCTCCTTTTGTGGATTGGTCCAAGTTTTGGGGCCGAAAAGCAAGGTATGAGGTATAATCTGGTAGTGCTGGGGTGCTCTCGGGAGCCTTAAACCAGGTTTCTGTTACTGCACAGATATCGATGTTCTCCATGCTAAGGAGAGTTGTGAGTGTGTGCATCTTAAGGTTTAGACTTCTGGCGTTGAGTAGCATTACTCTTAGTTTCTTATCTCTTGTGATACCTATGGAGGTGGGTTTGTCTTTTGAGCCTTGCCTAAAAAAGGCACTATGAGGGTAGCAAGAGCCTTTGCCAATATCCGAAAGCCCAGGGGTGACAGGTGTAAGCTGCCCCTAGCGAAGCATCGTGGCTTGTCGAGCATATCATCCCAAGCTGACAGGCATTGGATCCCCTTTGAATGACACCAGTACTTAAGCCAATTGTTGAAATTGATCATCTTGTCTTCATATTGTGGCATCATTCTTGGTGAGGGTAAGATGCTACTCAAGGTCAGGGTCATACCGGCCTGGGCTACATGCTCAGAGAGCTCCTTTAGTCTCTTTTCATGTAGTCCAGGGAGGTACGTCTCAGGTCATTCACACCAGCATGGACAATGACCGAGTCATATCTGTACTTGCCTTGGAGTGACCTGAGTGCTTGTGTTATGTGGCGGATCCTAGCACCCGACAGGCTGCTCACCGTGACCCTCTCCTTGTTCAGCCTGGTGGCGGGACGACAGTGTGCCGGACGATAGAGTCACCTATTACAAGTGTATCAGGTGTGTTGTTTAGTCTTAAGGGCTGTGTCTGTTTGGCACACTGGCTTTGTGAGATATGTGTTGCGTGTTTTGTTTTGGGGTAGCGGCTGCTTGGGTGTCTGCTTTGGAGGTCTCTGCTGCTTGGCAGATCTTTATTTAGAGCCTCCGAGTATGTTTTGTGTGATTATGTGTTTGGTTTGCTGTGGTAGGTCTATGTGAGACTGGAATTGTAGTGAGTGTGGTTTCCTTCTCCTCCTGACTGGTTATGCCAGTACTGAGTTGAGAGAGCTTATCCTCCAGTTTGGCTATATGGCTGCATCTCTCACGTGTTGGAATTTGTTGGGAGGAGGAGAGGGTTGTCTGTGTACATGAGGCAGTTGTAACATTGCCTCAAGATTCCCAGATTCACCAGCTGGACGGAGGAGATTGACAACTGACCTTTGGACATGCTAGAATAATATTGGGAATTCCTTAATAATTGAAAACCAGGGCCAGTGGGAGTGAGGGGGTAGTGCTTTTAAATTTTTTAAAG
>NW_025050637.1:0-13876 GCF_019279795.1 Protopterus annectens
AAAACCTGGTTTTTTTTTGAAAATTAGAAAGGAAAACTGTTTAAAATAAAAAAATGGAAAAAATTTAAAAAATTTCCATTTATGATATTAAGCATGAAATCCCGCTTATAAGACAAAGACAAAAGGGGTAACAATTTTATGAAAAACAAGTCAGATTACTTAAAGAAATCAGCTATAAAGTATGAGATAAAAAGGCCTTATAGCATTAGCAATAGTTAAATATAATAATAGAGTATGGACCTAGCCAATCTATACTGGTTCGGGCATTTGGAACAGGAACTGTTAAAAACACTTGGATTTCATTTCAATAATTATAAAAGGCAACTTAATATTGGGAGGAGATTTTAACTGTATATTTATTAACTACAAATAAAATACTCATTATCTGCTGTATCAAAACTTTAAACAAGTGGGTAGAATCATTTCATCTTGTAGATAACAAAATATTTTAAAGAAGATACATCTTTGTTGTTTTCCCATCAAGATCATGAATTTGTTACCCCAACTAGAATAGATAAAATATTTGCTGCCTATGACTTAAACTCTAAAGTCAGTGATTTTCTCCAATCACTTCCTGCCCCTTTTCAGACCACAATTCATTGATCTAAAACTTCAAAATGAGTACAAACCATTAATCTTTAACTCAGAATTCAGAATATATAACTAAAATTAAAGGTTCAATCGGTTATTATCTGAGATTACAGTTCTTCTTAGATATTAATTGCACCACGAGATAAATAAAATAATGATATGGGACTCATTAAAAGCTTACATGGGTAAGAGCCTAACTGGTATAAAAAAAATCGGAATGGAGTTCTGAATTATTAGATCTAAAATCTAACCTTTTGACATTAAAATTAGAAAAAAATCAAAATCATTTGGAGATGAAAAGAAAGTGAAGTATTAAACAATACACACAATGAAATTCTACCACATAAAACTAGTTTTACAGCACAAAGAGAGAAAAATAAAATTAATACCTTAGCCACTTCTCCCAAATGTCTGTGATGTCACAAAGGAATCAAAATACAATCAAAGCTAATAACATTAAAAAGTTATCTTCCCTGAAAGAAATGGAAAAATGTCTTGGATATAGATTTGACATTCTTAATGCCTATAAATCATATATGGAACATTTCTAAAAAGAAAATATACATATAGATCAATTAAATCTTGATGAGAAAAATGTTCCTAATATAAACAAAAACTAGATCTGCAAGCACCCATATCCTAATTAGAAATTGCACCAAATAAAGAGAACAAAATAATAAAGCTCAGGTACAGATAATTAGTATGGAAATATAAACATATAAGCCACCAAGAAGAAAACTCAGATTCACACCAATAGTTGATTTAGGGTGCTTTCTGGTTTTATCAAAAACTTCTTCAGAATTACAATTACACAGACACTGACCCAATAAATACCCTCACTACCCTCCATATTACCATAATTAATTACTGACAAGCAAGGAACTTGAAAAAGCGACTACCTTCTGTATTTAAGTATCTTTGCTTTTTTTTCACTGAAAATAGCTTCTGCTGCTTACTTTAAACTAGCCTGAACTGTTTTTTACTGATTACTGCATTTATTTTAAAAGCTGCACTTAAGTTACATTTAGTGTCGGGTGGTCAGTTTGCTTGTTTGTTGATTAGAACTGTGTGGGCTGCCCACTAAGTGCTAGCCACCTTGTAACTAATTTATCTGTCTCTGCATTTTCTGTGTGTTCTGCAAAAAAAACAAAAACAAAATAATCCTTGTTTTCCTTTTTGACTAGTTTAGCAGACCAGTATACAGGCATTGCTGTATTCTGGGCTGTAGTGTAGTTCCTGTGTTGTCCATTACCTTACTTGGATAAAGGAAGTTTCTTTGCTCACTGAGTGGGGTGAGGCATGAGCCTTCCTACCTATCCTTGAGAAGTGGTATAGCACAAGAAGCTGTTAGTAATTGGTTGTTTGGGACCATTCCTAGCTCTTTTATGGTTCTGCCTAAAATCTGCCTGCTTTGCAGTCGATGTATAGCAGCGCCCAGGTTAAACAAGGTTAAGCTTTTTCACAGGCTCCCACCAAGTCTGCTCTTCAATTTTTTTCCCTTAGAACTGTTCTGCTTGCAATCTAGAAGCAGCCTATGCTCTATCACAGAAAAGCTCAAGCACTTGCTCCTAAAGCATTTTGTATACAGGTAAAAGCACTCTTAAACAAGCGAGAATTACTTCATTCACTAAATTCTGTTGAGTACCCATTTCCCTATAGGTCCTTTCTGGCTCAGTTACACAGCAATTTTTTTTTTTACTATTTCTAGCATATGGAAAGAGGGTCAGTTGCTAGCGTCCCTCTCCTATTCAGCCTGGTGAATCTGGGAATCTTGAGGCAATGTTACAATTGCCTCATGTGCACAGACAACCTCTCCTCCTCCCAACAAATGCAAAATATATCACGAGAGATGCAACTATATAGCCAAACTGGAGGCTGAGCTCCCTCGAATTCAGTACTGGCCAAGAGACCAGTCCAGAGGAGGAGAAGGTAACCACCCTAGCACACCACAAACCCAGTCTCACATGAGAACTATCACAACTACCAAACCAAACACATGTAAAACACACAAACTTATACTTTCAGGAGGAAGCTTTGATTAAAATCTACCAAAACAACAGAGGCCTCCCAAAGCAACAGACATACCTAAGTAACCACCACCTCAAGATATAGCAAATGCAACACATAGGTTCCACAAAGTCAGTGTGCTAAACAGTCCCCATGCCCATAAGGCCAAACAACATCACCAGACACACACTTGTAATGGGGTGACTCCATAGTCAGGTTACACTGACGTCCCACACTGGGACGGGCAAGGAGAGGTCACAGTTAAGCTGCTGTCAGGAGCTAGAACTCCAGCCATAACACACAAGCACTCAGGTCACTCCACATAAGTACAAATATGGACTCAGTCATTTGTACATGCAGGTGTGTGAAATCGACCTGAGGCGTGCACTCCCTACCTCCCCTGGACAGCTACATGAAAAGAGACATAGAGGAGCTCTCTGATGATTATGCTTGCAGCCCAGGCCGGTATGACCTGACCCTGAGCAGCATCTTACTCCTCACCAAGAATGATGCCACAGTACAAAGACAAAATGATCAGCTTTAACGAATTGGCTTAATTACTGCAATTGGTCATTCTAAGGGGATCCAGTGTCTGTCTGTTTGGGATGACATGCTTGACAAGCCACGCTGCAAGCAGTGATGGTTTTGCACCTGTCACCCCTCCCAGCTTCCTGGATATTGGCCAAGGCTGGCTCTTGCCACCCCATAGTGCCTTTTAGGCAGAGGCTCAAATGACAAACCTACTTCTCCCTAGAAAACACAAGTGGAAAAAACTAAGGGTAATGCTGCTCAATGCCAAAGCTCCCTAAACCTCAAAGATGCTGCGCCACTCTCAAAAGCATCACCTCCAGTATAGGAGAACATCGATGTCTGTGCAGTGACTGAAACCCTGGTTCAAGGCTCCTGAGAGCACCCCAATGGCACTATCAGGTTTTTTACCTCATACATCATGCTTTCCAGCTGCAAAACTTGGACAGAACCACAAAAGGAGGGGAGTATCCATTTTTCATCAAAAGATACCCACACCTCCAGGTTAGTGGCAACATACGACGCATCTAAGCATCGGGAGACTATCCAGTGTGCAACTAACCATGAGGCAAAACTGCTTATACAGTTTTGTAGCATGTGCTACAGACCACCCTCTCAAACTCAGGAACCCCACACACAGCATTCCTGTAAGAAGACACTGGAGAGTATGGAATGTCTATCCAAATACCATCATCATTTGGGAGACTTCTAACTACCCAAACATAGACTGGGAACATTACTTCAAGCCCCAGCACTCTCTAGCCCAAAGGTTCTTAGAATTCATAAACTCAAATGCAATGGAAACAACTAGTCACCACATTCCCACAAGAGAGAGACAATATACTAGACCTGATCATCACAAACATGGGACAAAATGCTCCACACCTGAGATACATCCCTCTTTGGTAAGATCAGACCATAAATTAATCTCACTGGAAATCCATCCATCCCCCCACCCCTCACACAAAAGACCACAGTGAAAGAACTTCTCAAAAGCAAACTTCACACTTCTTAAGACTGGAAGTGGGTATCTTTGAGCGCCCTAGGGCCAGTGGAAACCACAACCCACACTGCTGAATCCTCCTTTGCAAATGCCTTCTATGGGCACCTTCAAGAATGCATGGATGATGCAATCCCCAAATAAAACCAAGACCCACATTTCCCCAAAGTGCAGTAGCCGGTCCTGGTTCAGGAATCCCCAACCATAAACAAACTTTGGCTAACAGAAAGGGAGGAGCTACTACATGAAAGGCAAAAATCCCTAAAAGGGAAGGCTTCTCTGAGTCGGGGTAACTAGCAAAAACTAGAATCACTCTCATACAAATCATCCAAGGCCAACTTTGAGAGAAAAATGCAAATGACACAAAAGACAATCACAAGGCCTTTCTTTAGCTATGTTAGAAAACCTGGGTGGAAACTCCCAGATATGCTCAGGAGTTAGTCCAAAATGATGACAAAATTTTTACTGAACCACACTGACATTGCCAACATTCTGGCAGACAGGTTCAGTGCAAATTTCTCCTCCCCCTCCCCCACAAAAGGAGAGAAATAACTATCCCAGCAGAGTGTAGCCTCCCCTAACATCTCAGATGCCTCCAGAGTGAGAGCCATTCCTCTCTAAAGCTAAAACACAGCATCAATGGGACCCGGATGGTGTCCTGGGCAATGTGTGCTACATGAACTCCAAGAGGAACTGAAACCCACACATAAGCACAAGCACTGTTTAATCTTGGCCACAGGATCGTGCACTCCAAAGAGGATGGTGACAGCAACAGTGGTCCCCACTTCACAAAGGCGGATTGCTTCTCTGGGACCCTGAGAAAGTACCAGCCCCATAAGTGCAGGAACGAGCCTGGTCTGCAAAGCTATGGAGAGGATCATTATGGAACTCATAAACAAAGACATTACTAGGACCTACAGACATTGGATCCTACCCAATTTGGCTTTGTCAAGGGCAGATCCTGCACTTCTGAGGCACTTAGTCGACTTTTTTGAAACAGTCACTAAGGCCATTGATGAGTGGAGTAAAGGCAGTTACACAGCCTACCTTGACCTTGCAAAAAGTTTCCTTTGACACAATACCCCACTCGAGGCATCATAGACAAACCTCACCCAGCTTAAATGTAAACCCATATGTCACAAGATGGGTTGCAAACTGGCTCAAGGACAAGAACCACAGGGTCAGAGTTGCTGGAGATATGTCAGACTCCTAAGCTCCAATCCTAGCAGAGTTGTCCCATGAAGAGTGTCTCAGTCCTGGGACCCCTCTTGTTCTGGCATTTATTTTCTGAGGTACACCCAGGCAAACAGTAGAGGATTGTGGCTGACAAAGTTATGAATGATGACTGCAAACTGAAACATATATTGATACTCCAGCAGGACACAAACATCCTTCAGAGAGTGCCTCATAGAAATGTGGATGGTGGTGCCAGAGCCATGGCCTTAAGCTAACGCAGCAAAAAATGTATAGTCATACCCTTTGGGGGAAAACAAGGTACCGACAAATTACCACATAGGTGGTAATCCATTAACATCTCAGGAAGAGGTAATCAGGGACCTAGGACCCAGGTTGACAATAACTCTCATTTGACACTCATTGCCAGCAAGTGGTTAGGAAGACCTTCTATATTGCCTCACCTTATCATGAAGGGTTTCACATTTAGATCAAGAGAGGTCATTGTGCCCTGTACTCTTCTCTTATCCAGGCCAATGATTGAGCATACAATGCCCCATTTGGGATGTATCTCACCCGACACCTGCAGCAGTTGGAAAGACCCCAAAAGTTCCTCACCAAGAGGATAAAGGGTCTTAAACATACCATGTCATATGCTGCCCGACTGAAAAACTCCAGCTCTATTCAGTCACATACATACCTTCACTCAGAGGTGATCTGTGCCTGGCCACGGCACAAGGCCAATGTCCAATCCTGAATTAATGGACCTGCTCCACCTCAGAAAATCCAAATCCACCAGAACCACCACGAGAACAAGTGACTTAAACCTCAACACAGAAATAAATAGAACGTGCTGGAGGGACAGATTCATAACCCAGAGGCTCCTACACCTAGGAAACAGAATCCCAGTCCATGTTAGGCAGAGCCCCTCACTGACTCCCAGACATTCAAGAGAAATCTCGGCAGTGGATGGGAGATCGTAGAGTTTTACCCGGGGTCATCTCTTTGTCACTACTAGACAGAGGCATAGCTGCCCCTAAAAGGCGTGTAGGTCTCCTCCATCCCACAAGGGGTGGTGTAAGCCACATACACTCTGGCTAGGCTTATAAATGCCCTAGGGCAGATAGCCTAGTACGAACCTATGAACCTATGAACATCATAATCAATTAAGCCCTTATGTGTGATGTGTAAAAGAAACACATACCAAAATTCAATAAATCACATACATATGCAAATACAAACCATATATAAGTAGATGAAAATCAGTACAAAGAAATGAAATGTATTACTGCAAAAGGGTTTTACACATAACCCTCTGTCTTTAATCTAAGAATAGAGCTAACAAAATACTAGTATTCAAGCCTGGATAATATGTTGCATTTGTTCTCAGTTGCCATCTCAATTCCCTAGAGAACTGGCAAATGTAATTTATTAAAGCATATTAGAGCAAAACAGACTGGTTTCAGCCCAGTTATTAAGCCTTCCTCAGTGTAAAGTCAAATCACAAAGACAAGCCTTTTATGCTTAATAATCATCACATGATGAAGAGAGAATCCCCATGGTTGGTTGGTTATAAATGTTCATTAAGTCTTGGGAGGAATAATCCTCCCAGCTTGATTATCCATTTCTTTTCTTTCTTATTAAGCATGTCATGCCTACCAGTTTTATTAGCCTGGTCCCCACTTATCCTGTCAATAATAGTGAACCTAAAAGATGCAGTAGAATGGGTCAAGGAGGGTTTATATAATGCATTACTGGGTTTCTTTAGTCTAACATTACTAAAATGCTCAGATATTCGTATCCTAACAGGACAAGAGGTCTGTCCTACATAAAAGGTAGAACACTTACAGGTAGCTAGGTAAACAACCCAATCAGTTCTGCACTTGGCCAAAAACCTGCCCAGTTTTTTTACTAGTAAACTGTTTGGACTTAGCCACCCTAACACAGTGTACACAATGTCCACATGGAAAGCATCCCTGCAAGAAATCATCAGTTAACGTAGTCTGTAATGGTACTCTCAGATTTATCCCATGTTTATAGTAGGATCCCGTGGTTTTACCCTTGCAGTATGAAAAATAGCATTTATCTTTTAAAAATGCAGTTAATCTATCATCCACTAACAATATATTCTAATGTTTGTTCACAATGTCTAACAAAACATTGGTATTACGTCCGTAGGTGGTAAGCAATCTAAGTTCGGATGTTCCAGATTCTTGTCTATCCTTATATGTCAGAAGATCATTTCTATTAGAAGATGCAAAGTTGCTAGCTGAAAGTATTGTACCTGTTTTATACCCATAGGATTTGAGCCTATTAATAATATCCAACTTATAGCTTTCATATTTCTGAGGGTGGGAGCAAATACGTCTAATTCTCAAAAACTGTAATTTCAGAATGTTACGTGTAACATGGGGTGGGTGGAAGCTGGAAGCATGTAGTAATGAGGTGTATTGTGGATACTTGCAGAAAAACCTGGATTGTCCATAGTGTGTGATCCAAATTTCTTGTGATCAAAACATCCAAAGAAAGTAGATTTGATGAATATCATAACTAACAGTAAACTGATCCCCACTTATTACCATTGATGTATTCCATAAATTCACCCAAGTATTCCTCATCAGCTTTCCAAATGATCCAGCAATCATCGAGGTAGCATCTCCACATATCAGTTTCAAGGTAAAGATTGGTATGAGATGCATCATATATCAACTGCTCTTCCATGGAAGCATAGGCCATAAATAGGTTGGCATATATTAGGCAAAAGACGCCCCCATAGCAGTGACTGAACCAAGCAAAACACTTCTTGCCTTCTTGACAATAAAAGTGTTCAGGCCAAAACCAAAATCCAGATTGTAGCTTGCTACAAACCCCCACCATGCCCCAGGAATACCAATCCTCTTTTCTTGATACACTGGAAAATATTAAGGTACAACCCAACACTCTAATAATGGGTGATTTCAACTACACTACCATTAACTGGGAAAACAAGTCATGTACCAACTCTTTTGTGCAACGTTTTCTGAAAATTATCAATGCCAATGCCTTGGATCAACTTATCCACACCCCCACCAGGGGCAGCAATATCCTAGACCTGATCATCACCAACATGGGTGACCGGGATTGTTCCACACCAGGTCAGCTCCTCGTTGGTCAGGATCCAACCACAAGCTAATCACCCTAGACATCCACATACCGGGCCCCACCCCCCATTAGAAAACAACAACCGTAGTAAATATTTCTCCAAAGCCAACTTCAACGCTTCTTAAGACAGGAAGTGGCAAACTTCATTTGGCACCCATGCAGATGGACAATAGAGGCACGTATCACTGCTGAATCCTACACAAATGCACTTTTATGCAAGCACTTACACTAATTTGAGTGCATGGATCGTGCTATCCCCCTTAACAGAATCAAGATGCTATCCTCCAAAAAAGGAAGCCAATCTGGTGGTCCCTGCCATAAACAAACTCTACAACAGAAGAAAGAAACTATTGCAAAAAGAGTAGAATCCTACCGATTGAGGAACTCCTGGTCAGTCTCAGTAAGAAGCTGAGATTCCTCATAAAATCCTCCAAAGCTAGTTATGAAAACAAAATTGCCACTGATTCTAAAGACAACCACAAATCATTCTATAGCTATGTCAAGAATCTCAATGGCAACACTCAGATCTGCTCTGAGTTACAGCACAATGACACTAAATATACAGAACCAACTGATATGGCCAACATCCTGGCAGATAGGTTCAGTGTTAACTTTACCCCCCTCTCACCCCCTAAAGGGCCCATCTTTATACCGGAAGAAAGCAAAGTTCCTGTAATCACGGCTGCACAGGTAAAAACCTCACTCTCCAAAGCCAAGAACACAACATCCATGGGATCTGACAACATGCCAGGCTGCCTTCTACATGAACTACAGAATGAACTGGCATCCCCTATCTAACCATGTCATGTCTCCAATCATAGCCTCACCTCAGGCTTTGTGCCCATTGAATGGTGCACCCTGACAGTTATCCCACTCCACAAAGGGGGGACCACAACAGACCCCGGGAACTACCACCCCATTAGCCTGACGAGCCTCGTCTGCAAGGCCATGGAATGTATAATCATGGAACTCATAAACAAAGACATTGGAGATCTCCAAACTCTGAACCCCACACAGTTTGGGTTTGTGAAAGGCAGATCATGTCTCCTAAACCTGATAGACTTCTTTGAAGTAGTCACCAAAGCCATATAGATGATGGGTGGTGATTCACACAGCCTGTATCTAGATCTCGGCAAGGTATCATTTGACACCATCCCCTAACTCTGGAATTATAATAGATAAACTAACTAAATAGGTATAAATCCCTATGTCACAAGATGGGTTGCCAACTGGCTTACTGACAGAACCTCCACGCTAACTGTGCATAAGTAGTAGACTCCAAATCAGACTTCAGGCCAGTGGACAAGTGGGAGTATCACAGGGTTCAGTCCTGGGTCCTTCCTCTCTGTTTGGTATCTACTTCCCTCTGAAGTACAGGCTAACACAGAAGGTCTCTTTGGCTATCTAAATTGGCAGATGACTGCAAACTAGGAGCCATAATCAAAACTCCCTAATGATGTGACATCCTAAAAGGGCCCCTCACTGAGACAAATGCCTGTTGTCAAAGACATGGTCTCAAGCTCCATGCCAAAAAGTACATTGTCATCCCCTTTGGTAAAAACTCTGTACCCATGAACTACATACATAGGCAGTAGTCTACTTAACACCTGAACGTGGTGATAAGAGACTTTGGGACACAGGTGGTGACAGTAGTCTCTCCTTTGATAATCACATCACCACAGTGGTCAGGAAATCCTTCTACATGGCACACCTCATCACAAAAGTTTTCTCATCCAGAAAAAATGAGGTCATTGTTCCTCTCTACTCATCAATCATTAGACCCATTATAGAGTACAATGCCCCTTTTGGTATGTACCTCACAAGACATCTACAACAACTGAAAGGCCACAAAAATACCCTCACAAAGAGGATTACTGGACCTCAAACAGATGCCTTATGCAGACCGCCTCCAAAAACTCCAGCTTTACTCCACACATATCGGCCTACTCAGAGGCTTTACTTCCTCTGCCTTCAACATACAAAGCTAAGTGTCAAACCCAGAGCTGTTGGACATGCTCCAACTTAAAGAAATCCCAATTCCTCTTGAGCTACATGCTCTAGGGACTCCACACCTTGTCACCACAATAAACCAAACATGCTGGAGGGATAGATTCCTGTCCCAGAGACTCTCCAATACTCTGAACAGACTGCCCATCTATGTCAAACAGAGCTCCTCATTAGCACTCCTTCAAGAAAAAATTTTGATGATTGACACAGGAAATTCACCCCGGGATCACTTCTGTGGTTCTGCTTTCGACAGGGCACAGGAAAATAATTCTCTTCTGGGTGGCTTAAAGCCAGGGTAAATTCTTGGCTAGGGCTTGTATAGGCCCTAGGGCCAGCCAGCCTAGTACCTACCTATGGAACCTATGGAAATTGTTCGCCAAACGCCGTCATAAGGAAAAGTATTAAAGCCTGGTGGATAGAGCTCAGCTTGATAAAGCCAATGTTCTAGGGCCAACAGACCCTAACAATGGGGAATATTGGTCTATAGGGACACTACATCAAGGGCGCACAACAACCACCCAAGTTCAAGTTGAATATCCAATATTAACTTCAAAAATTCAGGTTGTATGTCCTGAATATGTGCTCTGGACATATTTGGAGAAGTGGTCAAGATGTATGGTTAGAAACTATGACAAAGGTTCAGAAACTGATCCACACCCAGAAACAATTGGACTTCCCGGGGGAGGTCATGAAGATTCTTATGTATTTTTGGTAGCAAATATAGAACTTGATGCCTAGGGTCAAGGACAGTAAGATGATATATAGTATTTTGGGAAATAATCCCTTCACCCTTAGCTAACATTAGGGCAACTGACTCAATTTCCTTCTTAAATCGTGGACCAGGGTCCAAGGGCATGTACATATAGAACCTCCCATTGTTCAATTGTCTCTTGGCCTTGCCATCATATTTACCCTAGTCCATTACTACTATTGCACCCCCTTTATCAGTGGGTAGAATAACCAAATCATGATTACGAAAGCAATCATAAATAATTTATACATAGTAAATCATAAATAATTTGTTGTTCATTTCTAGAAAGATTGTGTGATTTGCTATGAAATCCCGTGATTGAAAATGTAGATCTTTGAGAACCTTACGTAGAAATAAATGAACTGAATGATGCATGGGTGGCATGAATGCAGACTTAAACATTCAGAATCAACAGTATTGGAACCAGAATCGAAATATCATCAGAGAAAGCATCATGGGCATCAAAAAATGTAGAGATTTACTGAAAATGATGACAAATAAACAACTGTACTAATGTTGTAGGAATTATCTCTTCATTACAGTCGTTGACACAAGCTGAGATAAGGAAGCTTTTAAATAAAGTTGACTCGACTTTTTGTAAATAGAATTTTATAAGTTTCAGAAGAGTCGTTAGCACAAGACATTATAGATTTTTGCCATTTACTTAATCTCAGACTATATTTTGATTCCACCCATCCTAGAAAAGAAGATAAAAGTAGCATTGATCATTGAAATCGCTTCACCCTCCCCTGGGACTAACAGTGTCTTGTGTTCAGAGAGACACAAAGTCATAAAATATCAGGGATTTGCAGGCAGAAATGAGCAATGTGGAAGAAAAGATACCCAGAGAATTCCTTCTATAGCAGTAGCAGCAATTGGTCTACAAAAAAGAATCTAAAATAATTTTTAGATATGTTACCAACACTATAGAATTTGCAGAAGGAGCTATTACTGGCTACATTGTGGGTGCTAGTGAAGAGTATGGGTCTACATCAGAACAACAAAAGTGCATATGTACACTACATAAAAGTTAAAGGATTTAGACGATACGATACTGAAGAAGGGGGTGTTTAATCCAAGTTGATTATTAATAAAATTTTTTCCTAAAGTGAAAAATTCAAGTGGCCGCGTCAAAAAATAAAAATTAAAAACCATTATCAGCTAGGGGCTCCGCCCACTACACCTCTCCCTTAACATGTACAGCTGTGCCCCACACACAATACCCCTAAACTAAATATACCAACTCTGAGATCAGACTTTAAGTTAAGGAAAGGGCAACTCCGCAGTAGTTGGCCAATCTACCTTATTGTTCTGTGACATATTCATCGAATCGGTTAAAATGCGGGTTTTGATGAATATGTGTTGCTCTTTTACGTGTTCACTCAAAAAGCAGTTTTTGTGCTTCTAATATATAAACCCAAAGAGCACTTCTGGCTGACATCAAAGATTGAAACAATACTAATTTCATGAACTTTAATCATACTCTAACTTAGGAATGGGGTCCATTCCCATCATGGTATTAGGAAAGTCCCAAAAGATTTAGGAGAAATTAAAAACTGGGAATTGGACCCATATGTCAATACTAGATGGATAGCCAACTGACTCACCAACACATACAGTCAAAGTTGGGGATTCCATCTCTACCAGCAGACAAGTTACTAGTGGTGTGCCACAAGGATCTGTTCTGGCCCCCCTACTGTTTGAAATCTATTTCTCAGAATCTAGGTTCATAGGTTCATACTAGGCTATCTGCCCTAGGGCATTTATAAGCCTAGCCAGAGTGTGTTTGGCTTTTGCCACCCATTTTAAATGAATTTTTACTTATGCCCTTCTTTTCGGGAGGTTAGTATACTGTTCCTTCCTGTCTAACAGTGACACAGAAGTGATACCTGTAAAACTCTACTATCTCCCATCCACTCATCAAGATTCCTCTTGA
Organism: Protopterus annectens; assembly: GCF_019279795.1. Lineage (NCBI taxonomy): Eukaryota > Metazoa > Chordata > Ceratodontiformes > Protopteridae > Protopterus > Protopterus annectens. The sequence continues at coordinate 13,135 of NW_025050637.1, forward strand.
AGAGAGTCAATGAGGGACTCTCCCTAACCTGGACTGGGATTTTATTCCAGAGTGATGGGAGCCTCTGTGTTATGAATCTGTCCCTCCAGCATGTCCTATTTATTTCAGTGCTGAGGTTCAAGTCTCTCGAGCATGTAGCTCACCGGGATTTGGATTTTCTTGAGGTGCAGCATGTCCATTAATTCCAGGGTTGGACATGGCTTTATACGGCCAGGGCACAGATCAGCCTCCTTGAGCAGGCGGCATGCCACTGAGTAGAGCTGGAGTTTCTTTAACCAGGCAGCATATGGCATCTGTTTGAGTCCCTTGATCCTCTTTTGGTGAGGTACTTTTGGGGTCTTTCCAGTTGCTGCAGGTGTCTGGTAAGGAACATCCCAAAAGGGCATTGTACTCAGTTATGGGCCTGATAGAGGGATGAGTAAAGAGGCACAATGACCCCTCCCTGATCTAGATGTGAATCCCTTTTATGATTAGGTGGGCTATATAAAATGTTTTTCTAACCACTTTGGCCACGTGGTTGTCAAATGAGAGATTGTTATCAACTTGGGTCCCCAGGTCCCTAATTACTTCTTCCATTACTTAATGGATTACCACCTATGTAGTAATTTGTGGGCACTTTGTTTTTGCCAAAGTGGGAATCGACTCATATACACTTTTTGGCATTTAGCTTGAGGCCATGGCTCTGGTACCAGTTGTCTGTTTCTATGAGGCCCTTTTGTAGGATGCTTGTGTCAGCTGGAGA
>NW_025050638.1:0-13293 GCF_019279795.1 Protopterus annectens
AAATATTTTTCTTTTATGGCGAGAATACTGTGCCAACCTTTTGTATAAGCTGTCTGGCCACCAGTAATTTTGTTGATGACCTAAAACATAAATTTAGTTTGGATGTTTAATTGTGTGTCTGTACAGTGCATTAGGTATCCTCTTGTTCCCGATATCACTTCTTTGTTCACCAATCCCAATTTTAGTGAGCTTGACGCTTGTCCAACATAAAATGCAGAGCATTGACATGTGGCCAGATATACACCAAGTACTAGAATAGTTACCAAGATCCTTGGATCATAAACTCCATAGTATATTAGCACTGTAGAATTGTTTCAATCATCTACTGCCAAGAATAATACAGGGAAATGTGCCCAAGGAGTGAATCACCAGATAATGTTAACTGCTTGTATTTAGTTCTCTCCATAATTTCTCCTTATGTTTATAATGTGAGAATAGTATTTTAATGTTTCTACCTCTCTCCATGAAAAATGACATTTGGGACCTAATATTTCAGATGATTGGTGCTGGCTAGTAAAATATTCCAATTATCATCCAGTATATTTCTGGCCGATACTGTGGTTTCTACCATATGTAGTGAAACCTGAATCGGAGTCTGGGTACTTGTGTGCATTGTTTGTGGCTTATATCTTGCTTATTAAGGCCGTAATGTGTTTCTATCCTGTTTTTTCTCTGACCAGAATTCTTTGGCAGAATAGATATCAAAAGGATTATATCCCTTTCTAAAATGTATTTTGAAGGTCTGGCTTCCCCAAAATCAGTTTGGTTAGAACTTTGATCCGCTTTAATCCTAAGGAACTTCGCCGACTCTGGTACAACCCGATGGTGGAGGCATGGATGCATACTAGATGCATGTAATAGTGTATTAGCCTATTGTGGATATTTTCTGTGAATTTTGAGTGTTCAGTGTGTGATCATAGGATTGTAAATAGGAAGATTTACATCCAGAAAATCGATCTTGTGTAAATCAAAGGTTATAATTATGAATTATGCTTATAATTCCCAAGTATATTGTCATTCAAGTATTCTACAAACTTTGTAGGTATGTAATAATATCAACTTGCACGCCACACCAATCCAACAAGTCGTCCAAATATCATCATACATGCCATCATCGATTTCCACCATATATATGTTATGTAGTAGGATATATATATGAGGCATTCCTCAAGATATGGCATAAATAAAGTCGGCGAGAATAGGGGCAAAAGATGCGCCCTTATGTATAGTACCTTGAAGTTGCTGCAGTAAGCATTAAGCATTGAAAATAAAAACACATTTTTATTCAGCACATGTTCCGCCATACAGATAATAAGAGTATTGAAACCAGGAGAGTAAAGGTTTGTCTTTTCTAACCAAAACTGTAACGCCTGTAACTCCGCCCAATGGGGTATGCTGGTGTACAAGGATTTAACATCCAACGTACACATTAACCAATGAGGTTCCAACTGAGTATCCTGTATAATTTGTAAAAAATTGAGTTGTGTCTTGTATCCTGGCTCTGACTTGCTTCAGTAATGGTTTTAATTGTTCCGTCAGAAACACAGAAAGTGGTTCCGTAAGTGAGCCAATACCAGCAACTATAGGTCTATCTGGTGGTTTGGTAATAGACTTATGAATTTTGGGAAGTAAATACAAAATTTGTTTCTGTGGGTCTGTCACTGTGAGGTGTTGAGCTGTGTTAGAGGTAATAATACCTTCAACTGCCAAATAAGAAATGAATCTATGTCTTTTTTAAAGTTTGTAGTAGGATCATAATCCATATGCATATAACACTTCCTATCTGATAGTTGTTGTAGACCCTCATTAATATAATAATTCATGTTAAGAATCACTACTGCTCCACCCTTGTCTGCTGGAAGAATCACTATATTACAATTATCTCTGAGTTCTGCCAATGCCATTTTTTCAGATTGGGTTATGTTCTCCCTCATAATGTGTGTTTCAACATGAGGGAAGTGTAAATCTCGTAGAACAGACTGTTGAAATATGGCCACATGTTTATTCATTGGTGGTTGAAAAGTACAGTTTTGTACCTACCATAAATGTAGATGTTCGAGGATCCACATTGCTGCAGTCCTAACCATTGGGTAGTCCGCTGTCCCAGTCGGCCCGAATACCAAAGTATATGACTGGCCGGTCAAAGCGCATTAGTCTGACGCCAGGATGTCAGGGTACTAATGCGCATGACCGACGCCATATCCTCAGTCTTTTCTGCCCCAGATGTCAGAAGACCTAAAAGACAAGGCCAAAACCAAAAACACCAAACACTCCTGCACCAAAATATGTACAATATATACAAAATTACAAGAGTATAACCTCACCCACACAACCACCCCTAAACACAGAGGGAAGGAGGGAGGAGTAGAATTGGACTGCAGCAATGTGGATCCTCGAACATCTACATTTATGGTAGGTACAAAACTGTACTATGTTCTTCATTCCACATTGCTGCAGTCCTAACCATTGGGTAGAATCCCAAAGCAGAGAGTAAGGAGGCTGGCAAATCATAAGGGGAAGCAGGAACTGTCAACATGCCTTGCAAAAATAGCTGTGGCAAACCAGCCCCAGATTTAGAATAGAGAGGAAGGTGGTAATGCTTAGAGAAAGTATGCACTGAACCCAAGTAGCTGCCTCCAAAATATCCTTAGTTGCCACCCCTTAGAAATGCTGCTTGAAGTGGCAGTAGCCCCTAGTGGAATGAGGCCTAATCCCAGCTGGAATCTCCTTGCCATGATGGAATAACAAAATGCAAATGCAAAACCCAATCCACTTAGAAATAGTTTGTTTTGACACAGGCTTGCCCTGAGAACTCAAAGCAAAAGTAACAAACAACTGCTGAGACTGGCTAAAATCCTTGGTCCTGCTTAAATAATAACGCCAACTGCCTGTGTACATCTAAAGTGTGCAAAATCTTTCCCCTTATTTTGGGGATCTGCATAGAAAGTAGGCAAATGAATAGTTTGGTTTAAAGCCACACTTAAAGAAACCACCTTAGGTATAAAAAGAAGGATTAGTAACGTAATGATACCCTATCCTTATGGAAAATCAAAAAGGCTCTACTCATGCCATAAGGGCCTGCAATTCAGAAACCCTTCTTGCAGAAGTAATGGCCAACAAAAAAAAGCAGTCTTCCATGACAAGTATTTCAATTCTAGCAGTTGTCAAATGAGGGCTCAAAAAGGTTGTAGAGTAAGTTTCTCCAACACAAAATTGAGATCCCAAGCAGGAGTAGGAGCTCCTACGTGAGGGGTCTTATATTCTCTTTTGCCCCTCTAAGAAATTGCTTGAACAAAGGATGCGAAAACAATGGTGGGTCACAATCATAGTGAGCTGAAATTGCTGCAGCATGAATCTTAATGGGAAGAGAAAGACAAACCTTTGTCCAATAACTCAGTAAGATATTGAAGAGCCACACCAAATTAGGCTCCTGTAGGAAATCTCCAAATTCTTTTGCTGCACTCCAAAATAAAAATCTCTTCCATTTTTCTGCGTGACACTTTCCTTGTACTAGGTCTTCTGGCTTCCATAATCACATTTAAAACTTGTTGAGGAAGCTGAGACCTGCTGTTTTTCAAAACAAGGAATATGCCAGGCTGTTAGATGAAGAAGTGAAGCTTGACATTGAGCAGGTGACGCCATCTCCTCTGAGACAACAGGTGTGGAATCAAAGGTAAAGAAACCATGGAGGCTTCCTTACCAGGACTCCTCAGTAATGGGTACTTTGAAAGTGTTGCTGAGGCCAATCTGAGCTATTAAAATCATCCTTGGCTTGTCTTGTCTGACCTTTAGGAGCACCTTTGGGAGAAGAGGCAGGAGGTGGAAGGAACTTGCATACACATGAAGATTTTTCCAACTGAAAGAAAGAGCATCCACTTTCCAAGCTGTGTGATGAAACCTCTTTGTGAAAAACTTTGGCAGCTGGTGGTTTAGTGGAGAAGCTTAACAGATCTATGTCTGGAGTTCCCCATGACACTGTCACTCTCAAAATACATGAAGATCCAGTTTCCACTGTGGGGATCCAGCTGATTTGTCTGTTAACACATCTGCTAAGGAGTTCTGTGCTCTGCAGAAACCTTGCCTGAATAGAGTTAGTTGCAAGCTGAGCGCAGTCTCCCATAAATCATTGCTTGACACCTGCACAACGGGTAAAGAATGTGTTCCCCCTTGTTTGTTGATGTACCACATGACAGTTGTGTTGTCTGTTAGAATCAACACCTGCCCAGGAAGAAGTGGAACTCCTTGAAAGTTTCATTAATGCAAACTGACTGCAACATCTCCTCTCATGTATGATATAGTTATGTAGATGCTGTAGTCTGGCAGGCCACTTGTCTTGTATCCACTTTTCTCCATTTAGATGAGCTCCCCTGCCAAATGTCTGAGGCATCTGTCGTTAGAATCTGACTAGCCTCTGGCCGGGTCACAGAGAGTCCTTGTTTAGGTGACATTCCTGAGCCCACCACAAAAATTCCTGTTAAGAATGCAGGTTAAAATATTTGAATGACAGTGTCCAAATCCCTGGCAGTGCTGTGTCCATACATTTTTGAGATACTCATTCGTACAGCTTCTCATATGCAGTTTGGCATTGGGAAGCACCAGAATACAAGATGCCATGAACCCTATGGCTTGAAGGACTGTCCTTGCAGTCAGCCCGGACTGAAGAGATAGTTGATGGAAGTAAAATGGAAAGATTCTTTTTGTTTGTCCGGGGTTAAAAAAGGCCATCTGAGCTGCTGTATTCAGTCTCACAACTTGCCAGAAAGCCACATGTCTTGAGAGGGTACTAGACTGGACTTTATTTCGCTCACAGAATACCCTAGGCATCTTAGCACTGCTATCACATATTCCAAATGCTGTAAAGGTCTTCACTTTTCTTGAGCCAGAATCAGGCAGTCGTCCAAGTAAGGATAGATTTGAATTCAGCTTTTAGCCTGAAAGTAGCTATCACTACGGAGCCAGAACCTTTGTGTGAATACTCTAAGCAGTAGATAAGCTAAAAAGGGCAATGCAGAGAACTGATAATGGAATTTCCAGCTCGAAACGCAGATACTTCCTGCAATCTTTAGTCTGATAGGCACATGAAGCGTAAGCTTCCTGAGATCTAAAGTTACCATCCAGTGATCTTTGGGGCTTTCAGCAGAGGTAAAAGCTGCTGTAACGTCAACATTTTGAACTTGGGAATGTCCAGATAAGTGTTGGAGGATAGATAAATCCAAAATTGGTCTCCTCATGTGTTCCCCTTCTTTGGTACTAGGGAACAGAAGTATGAATAAAACTCAGGGCCAGGCTCCTTTCTGGCACAGGAACTGGCTGCTGCTGAATGGTTCTTATTTGGAGTGGGAATAGAGAAATTTGCTTGTGAGCTCTCTTTTCTTTGTAGAGGAGGAAATGTCTGGCATGCCTTTGAAAGGAGGCAAGGTATGGAAATAAAACCTGTAACTCCTGGAAAGAATGATATCCAAAACCCATCTGTCTTGGGTAATTAAATCCCACCTTTCTTTGGAAAAGAGCCAAATCCTTCCTCCTGAAGGTGCTGCCAGACGCAGGAAACGCACTGCAGCTGGAAAAGGCAGGTCCATTGGGTCTGTTTCAGAATGGTAAAAGGACTGACCCCTGCCCTCACCAGAAGTCTCCACTGCAGGAGAACTCCTGTTCTAGGCCCAAAAGAACCTTGAGCTCTTGGCCCCTCACCACTTAGACCCCTACCCCTAGACTGGGAATCATAAGCAGTGATATGTCCATCCTTAGTAAGCCAATTTCTACTAAACTTCGGAGGCTGCACCTGCAAAAATCTTTACACAGTTTGCATAGACTTAGCCTTGTCCTCCATTTTCTTTGCAAAACTGCTTCCCACAGGCGTAACCAAACAAACACGCCAGGACTGTAAAGGAGCATCCAAAATTCTTTTTGTGGTCTTAACATGCCTAGCTAAATTCTGATCCCTCAACCCAGGCGTGCCTACGAAGAATAGAACCAGTGGCAGCCACCGAGGAGGCCTGCACAGCATCAAAACCATTGCAAGGAATGCTTACCCACCTGTTCAGACACATGAACTAAATCCTGCAACTCTTACATTACACTCAATACCTTCCGCCAGAGCATCCACCTAGACTTCAATTGGTGAAAGGAGTATAATTTTGATATTTTAACATGTGAAACTGGCAATTCAACGCCTTCCTTATATGGCTAAAGTGAAAGAAGAGTACACTTTCTTTCCTATCTATCCAAAGCCCTTTGCCTCTTTATCAGGAGGAACAGGATTTTTAACAACAGAAGCCTTTAACACCTTTAGGCCCCTGAGAGACAGCGTTTCCGGGTCTGGCTCCTAGGACTCTTAAAGATACTCTATGAGCTTCAGGCACCCTATAGTACTCTATCCGGCCGTTTAACTGGGGCAGGAGGCAAGAATCAGGGTTCAGGGAAGCTCTCTGCAAAACATCTTCCCACCACATTCAGAACAGGAGGTATAGCAAAGGCCTATGCTGGGGTAAAAAACAAGAATTCCCTAAGCCTCTTTTCCTGGAATTCAGAGAAATCTTGACCTTCCTACGCATTTAAAATGCTCCTCATGGAATGCAGAGTCTCTGAAAATGAAAAATCTTTCAGGAGGAGAAGCTGAAGGAGTAGAATCATCCACATCAGAATCAGAATAAGGAGGAAACTCCTGCAAGTCTTCAAATGTACCGGTCAAGACTCAGAAGCCTCCTAACACTGCTCAAAACTCTCAAACTCGAAGGTTCCACCCTAGGCCTCTTATCAGGAGGGGCATAGAACCCCTAATCATAGTAATCAAATCCTCTGCCATTTTAAGCATATGTTTCTTAGGCAAAGATCCTGAAGAGCTTGTAGGAGAAACTCCCCACTGAAGTTTTCAAACCTGGCCTGCCTCTCAAAGAAGCCTGAAACAGAAGGAGGCTCTAACCACCCAGGAAGAGAGGGAAGAACAGCCACCTGAGAAGCCCCTTCAGCCTGGCCCTACCTCCTGAGAGGACACATCCTGTAACAGGAAAGTCTCCTGAGACTCCAAAGAAACTCCTGGCAGAACCTCCGCTCCACTGAGTTTTCTAGCAGAACCGACGCCAGGGACCGTCGGGTTCTTCCAATTGTGAGGCTTTGTTGCTTTGTCCTTGCGCTTTTTGGACGAAGCGGGCGTCGGAGCATCCATCGCATTTTATAATTACAACGCTCCTGCAAAACTAACCTTGGCACAGTCTAACCTTCTCTAATAATAGTGCTTTGTTAACGGTACCTGCATAACAAGAGCGCATCCAACAACGCCGTGCAGTTTCCAGGCCCTAAAACAAGGTATACACAAGGTATGGTGGTAATCCCCTAAGGAGGTATCTCTGGTTTCCACAAGAAATACAGTTATTCACTTTTTCTGACACATCCGGGTTAAATACTGGAGGCAAGAAAAACAAAATATTCTCAACGGGTACTTTCTAGCCAACTTTGATTCGCTGGGGTTCTGAAACTCCGACTTCAGAAAAATTTCATAGAACGCCAACCTGCACCGCAAAACTGCTTCTGCATCGGGACCATGCGGCAAAAGAGTTCGATATGATCGCCGGTCGCGCGCATGATAGTGGTACCCTGACGCCCCGACGCCAGACTAATGCGCCTTGACCGACGCCAGCCATATACTTTGGTATTCGCCGACTTCGGGGACAGCGGATCTTCACCCAATGGTTAGACTGCAGCAATGTGAATGAAGAACATTACCTAGATTTGTGAAATCTGAAGTCAAAATGTTCTTTGAGGAGGCGTAGATGAGTCCTGTTCTGAAAAAAATATTTCAAATTCGCGCCAGATTACGTGCAAAATTTAATGATTATCTAATACAGCATTGTATTCATCACACAGAAGCTTTCTGGTTAAAGCCCAATCCTTTATTTAGTAATTGCTGTTACATGTGTTAAAATAATCGCATCAGACAAGCAGTACATTCTTGATTCTGTTACTATTGCCCGAGTAGAGCGCAGTTATCAGCCCCTCCATTGATTCTGGTACCAGTTCTCTGCCGCCTACAGCTTTCTGACCACCCTCCGACTTACCTCCTTTGTCTAAAGGGCTCAACCTGACCTTTTTCGCCTGGGAGATCCACATGTTAATGCATTTCACTCATCAGTGTAAGAGGACCCCTCGACCAGTACTGGTGTAAGATTTGTCCGGTGTGTTTCAAAATAGATCTAGGTCTTTTCCTCGGCTCTGCCCTCTGGTTACTTCCAAGGGTTTTGCATCATCAAATCTAACAGATCTCTGGATGATACGTGCAAGTGTCACCCCTTGTAGTCCACATATGACATCTCTATTAAATGTTTTAATTTTCTGTCCTTGGTTAAGCACTTTTTCAAATGTGAAGCTAATTTTTATTTGACAACCTAGCCACTGCACTCATCATATACGTCACTGGTGAGGTGAAACATACTTTTGCATTCCTCGTGACCATAGTTTTGACCTCAGAAATATTAAGATCACTCGCTCTCTCTTAATATGCGGCCAGGATCTGAACAAAGTTCATGGAACCTTCTTGCAAAGCTCGATTCCATTCAGTGGTTAGTCTCTCTTCAGATCTACTAACCATAGGTCGAAGTCTGATCCTGAGGCCACGAGGTACCAAATTTTTGTGAATATATGCTCGAAATAACCATAGGTGCCAGATATTGGCCCTAAGGTTTTTTAATCCCTTGCCCAGATTTTGAAAGGCCAAGTCACATCCATCTGTTGTATTGGAACTAGTATTATTTAGGTTACTGCTTGAGACTTGTTCCACACCAAATACCCTAATATCGTCTCGATCAGCACATAACCCATGGAGTATATTATCCAACTCCATATTTAAAATCAAATAAACAGAGAAGGTAGTTGGTGAAACTGTCCACGAATTAGGGATAGGACCCTACGGTAGTAGAGCCCAATAAAGTGCCTGATTGAACGTAGCTTCCAGATATAAAACTATAGAGTATAGAGCCAGAAGCAGAGCCTTGGAATATCAGAATCAATCATAAACAACACATAATGTTAATACCCAAAGGCATAGAAATCTTACACCAGTAAAAAAGCCTTCAGTGGATGGAGTTCCCTATTATCCGATGCTTGAGATTATATTTATGAAAATTCTGAGACAAAAAAATCCTTTAATAAGAACCAATTGCGTTAAACCACACTGAATATATGTTAACAAGATGTATAAGATACACCCTGAAAAAATACCAGGCCATAAATGTATGTAATGGTTAGTAAATGTTGGCTAGTAAAAAATTCCAATTATCATCCAGTATATTTCTAAGGATACTGGGGTTTCTACCATATGTAGTGACGAATCGGAGACTGGGTACTTGTGTTGTTTGTGGCGATACCTTGTATTGGAGTAATGTGTTTCTATCCTGTTTTTCCGACCAAGTGCTGGCAGGATAGATATCAAAAGGATTATATCCCCTTTCTAAAAATCTATTTTGAAGGTCTGCCTTGGCTTCCTCAAAATCAGTTTGGTTAGAACTGATCCGTTTAATCCTAAGGAACTGTGATTTGATACACATATGGGACTGGCGATATTATCCGAAGTACTGTTGGCTTAGTTTGGTTATAGTGTGGTGATTTTGCAACAGGGGAATTATCTTTTGCTATCTACGTGTTTTTTCATCAATAAATATCATCAAGGGAATACATACTGGACTGGCGATAATTAGTTCGAATACTGTGGAACTATATTCTTTACTGGTGGTGCTCTTTGCGGTTTGGGAACTATCTCGTATCACCAGTGCAGCAATCAACAGAGCGTTTTAAGGAATTCTACATTAAGGAACTATCTACAGAGTTTGTGGGACTATTATAACAATCAGTTTGTCGTTCCTTATTACTTTGTGCACATTTTGTGTATTTTTTATACATGATTCAGTTATGTGGACTCTGATACTTTTGTTTTCACACTTAGGAACACCAACTGTTTTCACTCAGTGGGCGGCCATTTTGTATTACAACCTAGTGCTTAGTTATTTTAAGAGGGTCCGTTGTTTCTGATAGGGGATTGTTTTCACTCAAAGTATAAATAAAGACTTTAACTTGTATGTTATATAGCCTTGTTGGTGTACTATAGGATTAAGTACGGACCTACTGGAAAGAAGTAATGATGTGTTCTTGATGTTTTTGATAACAAGTGGCACAATAAGGGTTGGAAGAGCAGTTATACATGATTCAGTTACGTGGATTCTGATACATTTGTTTTTACACTTAGGAATGCCAACTGTTTTCGCTCAGTGGGCGGCTATTTTGCATTACAACCTAGTGCTTAGTTATTTTAAGAGGGTCCATTGTCTCTGAATAAGGGATTGTTTTCACTCTAAATGTATGGATAAAGACTTTAACTAGTATATTATATATCCTAGTTGGTGTACTATACGACTAAATACGGATGCACTGGAAAGAAGCAATGACGGGTTTTTGTGAATGTTTCAGTGAATGGGAGACACTTTCTTGATGTTTTTGATAACTAGTGGCACAATAAGGGTTGGAAGAACAGTTATCAGGCCATGATTTTGTACTCTTATTTCTTTAATGGAGGATATTGTCTAACAACATTCCTAGTTGTAAATATAACAGTTCTATCAGTATAGAATTTGGAACTAATATAACAGGCCAGCGGTGTTGAACAGATCAGTGACAGCAACATTCCTTATATAACATTGGCCAGCGGTGTTGAACAGATCAGTGACAGCAACATTCCTTATATAACATTGGCCAGCGGTGTTGAACAGATCAGTGACAGCAACATTCCTTATATAACATAGAATACTTATTATATCAGGCAATATTATTTCCCCTATAGCAATTGAATATTGGGCACATGTACCCAACAATCATTACATACGTTTATGGCCTGGTATTTTTTCAGGGTGTATCTTAAACCACACTGAATATATGTTAACAAGATGTATAACACAATTGGTTCTTATTAAAGGATTTTTTGTCTCAGACTTTTCATTAATATAATCTCAAGCATCGGATAATAGGGAACTCCATCCACTGAGCTTTTTACTGGTGTAAGATTTCTATGCCTTTGGGTATTAACATTATGTGTTGTTTATGATTGATTCTGATATTCCAAGGCTCTGCTTCTGGCTCTATACTCTATAGTTTTATAACTGGAAGCTATGTTCAATCAGACACTTTATTGGGCCCTACTACCATAGGGTCCTATCCCTAATTCTTGGACATTTTCACCAACTACCTTCTGTTTATTTGATTTTAAATATGAGTTGGATAATATACCCATGGGTTATGTGCTGATCGGAGACGATATTGGGGTATTTGGTGTGGAAACATGTCTCCAAGAAAAAGCAGTAACCTAAATAATACTAGTTCCAATACAACAGATGGATGTGAATTGGCCTTTCAAAATTTGGGCAAGGATTAAAACCTTTAACCTTAGGGGCCAATATCTGGCACCTAAGGTTATTTGGCTGCATCGTATATATTCACTAAAATGTGTGGGTACCTCGGTCTCAGGGACTTGGGGATTTCCTCACCTGGTTAGTAGAGATTCACGAAGAGACTAACCACTGAATGGAATCAAGCATTGCAAGAAGGTTCCATGAACTTTGTTCAGATCCTATTACACATATTATGAGGAGAGCCGTAATGATCTTAATATTTCTGAGGTCAAACTAGAGAGTGCGGAAATGCAAAAGTATGTTTAAAAACAAATTCGCCTAAGTACGTGGCAAGTATGATGATAGTGCAGTGGCTAGGCTGTCCAAGGAATTAGCTACATTTGAAAAATTAACCAATGGCAGAAAAAATAAAACATTTAATAGAGATATCACAGACTACAAGAGGGGTAACCCTTTTGATATCCAGAGATCTGTTAGATTTGATGATGCAAACCTTGGAGTAACCAGAGGCAGAGCCAGGAAAAGACCTAGATCTATTTTGAAACACAGAGACAAATCTTACACCAGTACCTCGGGGGAGGAGTCCTCTTACACTGATAGTGAAACTGCATTAACATATGAATCTCCCAGGTGAAAAAGGTCAAATTCAAATGCCCCTTTAGACAAAGGGGTAAGCGGAGGGGTGATCGAAAACACAGACGCAGGAACTGGTACAGAATCAATGGAGGGGCTGATAACAACTCTACTCAGGCAATAGTAACAGAATCCAAGAATGTACTGAATTTGTCTGATATTATTTTAACACATGAACAACAATTACTAAATAAAGGATTGGGCTTTGTACCAAGCTTCCTCTGTGATGAATACAATACTGTATTAAATGTCATTAAATTTTGCCGTAATCTTAATTTGAAAATATTTTTTTCAGAAAAAGACTCATCTACCTCTCAAAGAACTACTGACTTCAGATTTCACAAATCCCAATTTCAACCACCAATGAATAAACACGTGGCCATATTTCAACAGTCTGTTCTACAAGATTTACACTTCCCTCATGTTGAAGCACACATTATGAGGGAGAAAAAGAAGTTATGTCTTACCATAACGTTCCATGTGCATTGTTCATCTCGCCTTTGTTCTTACACATGGGTTCAGAGCCGATCCTCTGCTCTGAGTCGGCCCCGCATCACAAGCTTCTGCATCTAAGAGAAGCTCGAGACTCAGTATGTATCCCATGATCCTCCCTGCTATACCTCAGATCTAGTTTGCAAGAAACTATCTCGCCCTAATACCAACTGCATCCTAACGCCCACGCAATCACACATCAAGCAATGAGACACTGAACCAATGTACCAAACATATAGTGTAAGGATAGAATGCCACCCAGCAATGAGAGGATATTGTAACTCATTCAGAATAGACCAACTAAACTCTAGTCATACCAGTTCTTCCAGAATGGTGGGGAAGAGGAGGGGATGTGGAAAGAACAAATGCGAGATGAACATGCATTATGGAACGTTATGGTAAGACATGCACTAGCTGGCACATGTGACATTGTTCAATCTCGCCGCTTGTTCTTACACATGGGAAGCGCCCTAGTCTGCCAGTTACTCCTGGGGTGACTCACGGAAGAACGTTCCTAAGCACAGTGGAACCAAAGGAAGTCCTGTCTTTAGAGGCCTTGTCCACCTTGTAATGTGTGATAAACGTATTTGGCTTCGCCCACGTAGCTGCTGCACAAATAGTATCCAACGGTAATCGAGCTGCCTGGGCTAAAGAAGTAGAAATGGCCATAGTAGAATGAGCCTTAGGTTTTAAAGGTAGTGGTTGATTAGCAGCTGAATGAACAAAACTGACGCACTCCGATAGCCACTTGGATAAGGTACCCTTTGATACCACCATG
>NW_025050639.1:0-14215 GCF_019279795.1 Protopterus annectens
TTAAAACCTCTCAGAAGGGCACCTACTCTAGCATGTGATCTTAATTTTGTTCTAGAGCAGGGGTGTCCAACCTTTTCAGTTGCAAGGGCCGTATTGAGTTAACAGAAATGGTCTGGGGGCCGCATGTAAAATATATCATTGCAAACGGCAAGTGAGGACCAAAAAAAAAGGTCTACTCTAGTCTATTAGCCACTCATATAAAAGGACCATTAACTATCACAAGTAAATGTTTCTATAGACAGCTAAATTTCACTTGGATACTGGTTTCAAAATCAAGTCTAGTATATAGACATCTGTGTAGTTACCAAGACATGGTATTCATAGGAGGTTACTAGGCTAGTGGCTCTAGAGCCTTTAAGAGCCTAGCCATGTTAATCCTGGATTGCCCCAATCATCCTTTGTTACATGGACATACTTTACAGATCAGCACCAACTACCCCTGTCAGTGAGGGACATGGGTGGCACCCTCTGGGAAAATTTGCAGTCACCCAGCCATTTGTGCAGGCTATGCTTGAATAGAATAATTGATGAGCTCTGCTTCACATGAATTGGAGGTTTATTCCAGAGCAGTGTCAATCTCTGAGAGACTTGGGTGTCTCTCCAGCATGTTCTCTTAATGTCACTGGCAAGGTTGAGATCCCTAAAGCGAGTGACTCTAGTGCCATTTGATTTGTGAATGTGCAGCATACCCATCAGGTTGGGGTCAGAGACTACCCTGTAGGCCAGGCACAAGTTGCCTCTCAGTAGCCTATATGATGGGAGTACAGCGACAGGGCTTTCCATCTGTCCACGTAGATCATGGTTTAGAGGCCCTGTATCGTCTTAGTGAGAAACCTCTGTGGTCTCTCCAGTTGCTGTAGGTGTCTGGTGAGCTGCATGCAGAAGGGAGCATTGTACTCTCTTAATGGTCTGATTAGGGTCGAGTAAAGTGGGGTTATAACATCCTTGGACTTTGATGCAATGTCTTTACTTGTGAGATGCACAATGTAGAAGGCTTTCTTTACCACCATGGAAACCTGGTGGTCAAAGTTTAGATTGTTGTCAACCTGTGTTACCAGATCTCGCACCACTGGGTTTGAATTTGAAGGTGTATGCGATATTGTAATGGGGAATTCCGCTTTGGCAAATGGGATAATAGTGCACTTTTTGTGTTTAGTTTTAGACTGTGACTTTCGCACCAGTCATTTGCTTGTGTTAGTCCCTCCTGTAATATGCTAACATCACTGGGGGACTCTGTGATTGCCCCTAGTTTACAATCATCAGCAAACTTAGAAAGTCAAGGGTTCTCTACGTTAGCCTGGCCTTCTGAGAAATAGATTCCAAATAGTAAAGGATGCAGTACAGATCTTTGCAGTATGCCGCTGGTAGAGGTGGAGTTGCCAACTTTGACAGTATGTGTTCTGTTGGTGAGCCAGTTGGCTTACCCATCCAGTGATGTAATGGTTAACACCTAGATAGGAAAGTTTTTCAATGATACCCAAGTGGGGTATTATGTCAAATGCTTTGGCTAGGTCCAGATAGGCGGTATGCACTGTTTTTCCTTCATCCAGGGCTTTCGTGACTTTCTGGAAGAAGTTTACCAGGTTCAATAAGCACGATCTACCATTAATGAAGCCAAACTGGGTTTGGTGAGTTTGAAGGTCGCCTATGTCCTTGTTGATAAGGTCCATGAAGATCCTTTCCACGAGGCTGTTTAGACTTGCGAGTCTATAGTTCCCAGGTCGGTTGATGGCCCCCCTTTATGCAAGGGGACTGTTGCTGTTCTCCATTCTGCTGGTACAAAGCCAGTTCTTAGGCTATGGTTGAAGAGAACAGCAAGTGGGTCAGCTAGATCCTGTTTTAGATTGCTTAGTAAACAACTTGGGATGTTATCTGGTCCCATTGAGGCCGTGTTTTTTGCCTTGAAGAGCGCAGATACGACTTGATCTCTAGAGATGCTAGGTAGAGAACTGATGTCAGGTATGCTTTGGGATATAGCTGGTGGGGATAGGGGGGTGAAGTTTGCACCAAATATGTCAGCTAGCAGGTTGGCAATTTCCTCCAGTACAGTCTGAGTGGTACCATCTACTAATAATTTGGCACATAGCTGGGAACTCCGTTTTAGATTTTGGATGTAGTTAGAGTACCTTATGATTGTCTTTGGCAAGGGATTCTATTTTAGCTTCCTCAATAGCTTTAGAGGATGTTAGAAGACTTCTGATTTGCTTGTTCAATCTGTGGAGGGAATTCTTCCTCTGCAGAGGCAGTTGCCTCTTGTTCTTGCACATCAGTTTTTTCCTTTTGTTAAAAAATCTATTTATATTAGATGTCCCCAAGGTGGCTTGTTTTTTCAGGAGGTCCTGTTTTTTCAGTTCAGGTACAGCCAAGTCTGTACAGTTGTCAAGATAATTATATAGGGTATTTGTGTACATCTCTGCATAGTGGTCATTATTGCAGAGGGTATAAAACTTTTTATACCATTACTTAATAGTCTGTAGTTTGCTTTGGAAACGTTCCTTAGTTTTTGCTGCTTTGGGGATGTGGGGTCCAGTAGTTACTTTGAGACTGATTTATGGTCCAACCTTAACAGGGAGGGCATCACAAAGGGAGCAGTGCAGTGACCACCCATGTTGGTGAGTACTTTGTCAAGGACATTAGTGCCCCTTGTTGGGGGTGCAGAGTATCTGTTCCAGAGCATATGCACTGACAAAAGTCCCAGAACGTCTGGATGAGCATGTTTGAGCTCGTGTATGTTACCCAGTTGTTGGAGGAATAATTGTAATATCCCATGACTAAGGTTAGGGATAGGGACATACCTGCCTGGAACACACAATCTGAGAGTTCCGTCATGTCTGTCTTCCTATAGTCTAGGGACATGCGTTTCGAGTCCATTCACCCCAACATGGACTGTGTTGACAGAGTCATAACGGTACTTGTTGAGTGACCTGAGTGCATATGTGATCTGACAGATCCTGGCACCTAATAGGCAGGTGACCGTGACCTTTTCCTTGTCCAGCCAGGTGGAGGGGGCATCTATGTGTCTCACTATAGAGTCTCCTGTGACCAAGACATTACATTTTGAAGTGTTTTGCCTTTGGGGCTTATTTGGTGAGACACTGATGTGCGTTATGTGCAGTGTTTTCTGTACATGGTAGGGTGTGGGCAAATAATTTGCCCACATGGGAGTTCTCTGCTCTTTTGGTAGGCTTCTAGTGAGTACTTCTGCATTTGTAGGTTTATGTATTGTGTCCTAAACGTGTGTGAGAGGTGAAGTGCTTTAGCTGACAACCTTTATGATGTCTTGTTTTTTGTTACAGGAGAGTATGGTTTCCAGATTTATAGTGTAATTACATCTCTCACATGTGGTATTTGTTTGTTTCAGGACTAAGTGGTTGTCCGTATACATGAGACAATTACTACATTGCCTCAAGATGTCCAAGTCAATCAGGATGGCTGGAGAAATGGTGGGAAAGAGACTATCCGTGATGGCAGGTTTATACTGTAATACTGTTGGGGAGTGGGTAAGTTAGATCAGTTTATGATGTAGGAATAACAGAGGGGCTTATTCTGTTGATGGTTTAGGATAAAGAGCTGTGGCGATGCTGCTCAGTGTGCAGTTGAGTTGACTGCAGAGCAGCAGGGGACTTGGGAGGATCCTACTGACAGACGTCTAGGGAAAATGTAAGATGTTAAGTTGTCAATCTCGCCTTCATTTTTGCTGGATGGGTTCGGAGCCGATCCTCGGCTCCGACTTGGCACTTGCTAAGCTCGAGAGTCACTTTTACCAGCTCGAGGCAGCCCTATATCCCATGATGCAAGGCGGTGATTACCCAGATCTCGTTTGCCGCTTCGCTCATGAGGTCACCTTTTTTGCCAGCTCCTGGTAAGTGAATTTCATAACTCTTTCCAAGAGATTTAGCTATCCCGGTTTCTAAATTTTTTCCCTTTCATAGTTAGTTAGTTCCTCGATTCACTTAGACCCTATTCCCGTTAGTTTTCTCGATCCCTTATCATATTTTCTGTTAGTCAGGCCTTAGGCCTTACCCTCCCAAACAATTTCCTGTCAGGATTTTTGTTAGGTGTGTCTGTGTTTTTGTTTTAGTTAGTGTATTTGAGGACTGAGTGTGTGTGTGTTTGTGTTCAGAACTCACTCATGTCTAAAGACACTAGGGTCTCAGGTTTTAAGAAGTGTGACTCGTGCTGTCAGAAGATGTCTCTGACAGACGGTCACACTTCTTGTATTTATTGCCTGGGACCCCTACACCTGCAGGACTCCTGTGCTATCTCTCATTCTTTCAGCCAGAGAGTCCTGCAGGAACATAGAAACAAACTGATCCTAAGGGGTCTTCTCAAGCCTGAGAGCTCCCCGGCTAAGTCGGCTCCGGAAGCCCTCTAAGCCTTCAAGACCCAGACTTCGGTGTCCAAGTCTGTGGCCTTGGTTCCGACTCCACCAGAGTCAACATCGGCTCCGTCCGGAGCCGATCCTTCCTTCTTAGAAAGTTTAGTACCGGCGCCGATCGGCACTGATACCCTGGCTTCGGCACCTGTGTCTGCTCCGGCAGCAGCCGATACCCTAGCTTCGAAGCATGTGTCTGCTCCGGCTGGAGCCGACACATCTCTATCCAGCTCGGGCCGACAAGCTATCGGCTCAACTGGAATTGAAGGTTAGTGAAACCGATGGCTCCGTCGAGAAGAATCTAGATCTCCCGTTGGAGTCTATCCACTGACTCCGGCCTCCCCTTACTTTCGGGCGGAGCCATCGGGCCGATCCTCAAGGTCTTCAGACTCTCAGACCATGACTTGGAGAGTGGTGAGTAGACTACTAAAATCACAGGCACTGGCCCAGATGCTCCATAGCCCATCTCAGCAGGCGACGCTATTCCACACCTCCTGAAATTCCTCCTTTGACTCTCCTACAGAGCTCGGGCCGGAGATTATTGGTACCGTGACTGTTGCTGCTTGAACCCGATACCACCCCTTCGGCTCCGTCGTCTTTGACTCCTATCTCCTCCTTGAGACCGTCCTTGGAGGGATCTGGTCGTCGAGCTTCCTGGTGGTTCGAGGCGGTGGCATTGGACCCTTGTCCGACCCGTTCTCCCTCTCGGGCTTGGCCTTGAGTGAGCTCGGCGCCGACATCTGCTTGAGCCTTCCTTTTCAGTGGGGCCAGGGATCCCTGTTTCTTGAGGCGGGGCTCTCAGTCCTCCTGGGAGGAGCCTTGAGGTGATGAGGTGTGCTAGCCCGAGCTTAGTCAACAGTGGGTTCCTTTAGCTCCTCCCTCTACAGTGCCTGTAGATGTCTCTTCCCACTCTCTTGCTCCTGGACCCAGAGATCCATCGCCCCAGGTTTCCCCATTGGGAAGAACTTCCTCTTCCAAGGTTTCTCCTGATCCTTCAGAAAGGCCCCAGCGTAGAGAGGACCTGCAAGAGGAAGCACTTAGACTCCCCTGAGTCTACGACGTCAGATACCGACTTAGATGAGTCGGAAGGGTCCCCAAGATCCCCCTCTGAGGATGTCTCCTTTTCAGACATCCTTGAACTCCTGAAACAGAGGGGAAACTGGCCCTCCATTAATCCCTCCGAGGATGAGTCGGTATACCTGGAGGCTTTTGGATCTCGACCCTCCACCTCCTGGGTGTCTCCGCCTTTCGATCCCCTCATGGATGTGATAGCTCGAAAGGCGTGGGCATCTCCTGATTCTGTGGAACCAGTCCCCAGGAGGCCTTCTAAATTTATCATGGCCCCCACTGAGAAACAGTTTCTCACTAAAGGTGTCGGTTGATGCCATGGTGGTGGCAGCCACCAAAAGGAACTTGCAGATCCTTCGTGCCAGTCCATCCTCTAACAAGGAGTCTAGGACCATGGACAGGTCACGGTGGCGGATGTTTTCCTCAGCGACCTTTGCTATCGTTAAGCTGAATTATTTATGTCACTTCAACCGACTTCAAAGAGATATCCTCAAAGAATTGGGCGAGGTAGTACAGGATCCGTCAGCTGCTGGGGCTCAAGAAGATTGCCTCTCAGCTGGGAATCCTAAATTCCATAACTAACTACTCCATGCGGCTCATTTCTTATGCAGCCCGATGGGCTGATGAAACGCAGGCACAGGAGTGGTGCTCAGACGTCAGTCCTGGATGCAGCTTTGCAATTTTGCAGACCCCTTTAAGGCGTCCTTCACAAATTCTCCCTTTGATGGCACAACTTTGTTTGGACCTCAGGTGAAGGACACGTTGTCCAGGTGCGAGCAAGATGGCAAGACTCTTTCTGCCGTGAGTCCGTTTCTCCACCTTCTAGACCTTACCCCAAAGGTCAGAAGGGAGGAAAATGGTTCCGAAAATCTCAGGGAGTCACATGCCTGATACCGTGGTCAGTTTACCCCCAGAGGCAGAGGGTAATAACAATAGATGCCGCCCTAGGGGCAGAGGAGGTCCACATGAACCAGGGCAGCAGAGAGCCTCTCTCTGACCAGCCCTTCCAGCATCCCTGAGGTGTTGCCCGACTGCCCACCCTTGGAGGCAGTCAGGGGGAGATTGTCACTGTGCCCGAAGCCTGGCTTTCCCTCTCACAAGACAAATGGGTACAGTCGATCATATCCGAGGGTTACAAGATTCCTTTGAGGAAGCCCTTCCCTCAAAGGTTCCCTTCAAGCGTTCCACCGGTCTAAAATTGCAAAGCTAGAGGTTTCAAAGCTTCTAGAAAAAAGGGCCATCCAGCCAGTTCCAACAGATCATTTAGAGTCGGAATCTACTCAAGGTTGTTTTGGTTCCCAAAAGGCGGAGACTGGAGACCAATATTAGGCGTCAGCAGGCTGAACAAGTCTGTCAAAAGACAAGATTTTGGATGGTCACACTTCAATCGATTTTGCCCTTTCTGGGCAAAACAACTGGATGTGCTCCATAGACCTTCAAGATCGTGCTATCACATAAAATCCACAGGCGCTCCAGAAGGTTTCTCAGCTTTCGGCTGGGGACCAGTCATTTCAATTCAGAGCCCTGCCCTTTGGTCTCACTACAGCCCCAGAGTGTTCACCAAATGCATGGCAGCGGTCGCAGCTCACCTGAGGCGTCAAGGATTCCAGGTGTTTCCGTATCTAGGCGACTGGCTCCTCTCAGCCACCACCAGGCATCAACTTCTCCAAGCCAGAGATTATACTCTCGTCTCTGCAGTCAGTTAGGAATTTCAGTCCCTTGAAAAGTCTTCCTTATCTTGCCAATCTATTACCTTTATAGGCAGATCTAGACACTACTCGGATGTCAGCAAACCTAACAAGTCAAAGAATCCTAGATATCCAAAACCATGTTCGGATCATCTTATCCAGCAAAAAGGTACAAGCCAGGTTGGTCCTGAAAGTGTTGGGCCTTATGGCAGCCATATCACACTTCTTCCTCTGGCCCGTTTTACATCGTCTCCTACAATGGATGTTGTTTACCCAATGGTCCTTCCAGCAGCTTCCCATGCATCACAAGATCCTGGTGACACAGACCTGCAAGAGCCATCTATCCTGGTGGACTTCTTCTCCCCTAGTCTATCAGGGCAGACCATTTGTCCCCCCGGCCCAGGTAGCCACGGTCACTTCGGATGCCTCCCTGATCGGGTGGTGGGGGCATTATCAGGGCAGGATGGTTCATGGCACGTGGCAACCATTCGAATACCACCTGCACATAAATGTCCTAGAGATGAGAGCAGTGCTTTTAACATTGCAAGCCCTCAACGACTTTCTTCCCTTAGGAACTATTGCAGTTCACACGGACAAACATGTCCGTGGTGTGGTACATCAACAAGCAGGGCGGGACCAAGTCCTATCCCTTGTGTCGAGAAGCTCTCAGACTTTGGCAGTGGGCGATCTCCTGTCATCGGTTTCTGGTAGCAATGCATATCCCCGGGAAAACCAACATAATAGCGGACAGATTGAGCAGAGCTATTCTCATGCCTCACGAGTGGTCTCTCAAGCAATCCATTGTGGAGGAGATTTTTCAGAAGTGGGGCCGCCCATGCTGCGACCTTTTTGCTACACCCCAAAACAGCAAATGCCCAGACTTCTTCTCTCTTTCCACTTCCGGGCCATCCCCCAGAGGCGGCTCTTACCCAGGATTGGCGGAGACTCCCCTTTCGTTAATACCGCAAGTACTCCGAAAGCTACCGTCTTGAGGCCAAAATGATTCTCATTGCCCCTTACTGGCCTCGACAAATTTGGTTCCGTTCCTTCATCGCCATCTCGTGGTGCAGCCTTGGCATCTGGACCTAGTTCCAGATCTTCTGACCCACCAGTTGGGTCAACTGCACCGGTCCATTCGTTCCCTCAGCCTCACCGCTTGGTTGCTCCACTTCCTTCCTTAGCCAGGCTTCCTATGATCTCTAACCCCGTTAGAGATATCATAGTAGCTTCTCTAAAGTCCTCTACCAGGAGGATTTACTCTAGCAAATGGAAACGTTTCTCCTTTTGGGCAAAGTCTAGGAACATAGACCCTTTTACTGCCCCTATTCAGTCAGTCTTGGACTTTCTAGCTGAAATATTTCACTCCGGTTCTTCTTCTTCCACAGTTAAAGTCCAGTTGGCAGCAATCTCTAATTTCCATGTTGGATTTGCAGACCAGAATATTATGTCTCACAAACTTTGTAAAGCCTTTCTCAGAGGGGTGTTCCTACTTAAACCCCCTGTTAGAGATCCTCCACCACAGTGGGACCTAAATTTAGTGCTGGCATCCTTGATACTTCCCCCTTTCAAACCAGCTGCTACATGCTCATTAAAATTTCTTTCTTGGAAGACACTCTTTCTAGTTGCTATTACCTCAGCTAGGAGAGTGTCGGAACTACATGCTCTCTGTGTTCGTCCCCCTTACTTGGTCTTCCACAAGGATAGAGTATCCTTAAGAACCAATCCATCCTTTTTGCCCAAGGTTGCTTCTAAAACAAATTTAAATCAATCCATTGACCTTCCTGTATTTTTTCCCAATCATTCTAACAGGGCAGAACAAAGATTGCATTGCCTAGATGTTCATCGCCAACTCAGATGTTACTTGGACAGAACAAAGCAATTTAGGAAATCTGATCAGCTTTTTCTTTCTTATCACGGGAAAATAGGAAAGGTCTTCCTGTTTCTAAAGTAACCTTATCCAGATGGCTGTCTTCCACCATTTCTGACATTTATCAGCTTAGGGGCAAACAACTGATCTCAAAACCTAAAGCACATTCTACTAGAGGTCTAGCCACATCTACAGCTTTTCAGGCTAGACTACCCTTAGACACTATTTGTGCAGCAGCCACTTGGGCCACTCCTCATACCTTCGTTTCTCATTACAAATTGGATTTGGCCTCCAGGAACAGGGCAAGTTTTGGTTCCACAGTTCTCAAGAGTCTGTTCCATTGAGCCACCCAGGATAGAGGTGCTAGGGACGCGGTCCCATCCAGCAAGAATGAAGGCGAGATTGACAGCTTAACATTTAGAAGTTATGTACCTACCATAACGTTCCATGTTAGTTGTCTTCTCTTGCCTTCTTTCTTGCGTCCCTCCCTCCTGTCCCCCTAGCCTGGACAGACCTTGATTTTCCCTTTTCTCTGGGAGATTGTTCTCCCTTGGACACCAGTTAGCTCTGGACCTTTACCTGGGTTCCCCTTACAGTCTTCTCAGGTTAGTTGTTCTTCTTTCCTTTGTGGAAAGATTGCAGGCAGTTTTTTCCTCTAGATACCAAATGAGATCTGGGTAATCACCGCCTTGCATCATGGGATATAGGGCTGCCTCAAGCTGGTAAAAGTGACTCTCGAGCTTAGCAAGTGCCTCGGCTCCGAACCCATCCAGCAAGAAAGAAGGTGAGAGAAGACAACTAACATGGAACATTATGGTAGGTACATAACTTCTAATTTTCCAGCATTTGCATCTATAGTGCAGCGCTAACCGCTGTTGTGCAGTGCACACCTACGCACAAACGGGAGGCTGAAAATACAGGTGGCATTCAACAGCTTTAAGACAAAGTACTAATGGGAAAGCTGCAACCTGAGACTTTCTCCAGTATTTCCCAACTCAGATGGAACCTGAGCTACACACTTCTGCCACAAGGGTGTAGGGAGGCCCTCTTAATGTAAGATGGCTGGTTTAGAGCACAGTGATAAGAAACAGTCTAGATTCAGCAAGTCTGAATCTAGCCTATGCTATATAAGGCAGTAGTACAGAATTTCAAACTGCAGACAATAATGCGAACACAGTTGGCAAAAATGAAGTACCGATTCAAATAAATAAACTTAACAGTGCAATATAATCTTTAAATATACTTATTTTTCAGTTTATAGTGGATGCCTTGGATTTCAGTTCCAGTGCACTCCAGATCTCTGGCTAAAGTCACCAAATTCTGAACCGCTTCGGTTAACTGAGAGCAGACACCCACAAACACAAATTCAACAGTTTTAAGACTAGCTACCAGTGGAAAAGCCTCAAGCTGAGCCTTTCTCCAGCAATTCCCAACTCAGATGGAACCTGAGCCATACACTTCTGCCACAAAGGTGTAGTAAGACCCTCTTAATGTAAGATAGCTGGCTTAAAGAAACAGAGGGTACCTTGGCAGTGCAATGCCTTCCACACTTTTAGACCAGTAACTGCAAAGAAAAGGGATAAAGGAGGAGGTATCTCTGTACATCAGTAACGAGCTTATTGCTAGGATGGTCAAGCAAGATGGTGCGCTGGAGTTCCCCCATGTGCAGACCACCATAGACAAAATCCAGTACTATACGCCAGCCACCTATAGGTCATTCTCAATGTCCCAGGAAGCTCACAGTGCATATTTGAGCCTACTGGAGACACTTGCCATTCAACCTAGCACCATACTCATGGGAGACTGATTACCCCTTTATAGACTGGAAATTCTACACAGCTTCAAGTCTACAGGTATGGAGATTCCTGGAATTTGTAAATACAAATAGTTTTGAGCAAATAGTGAATTTGCCTACTTGAGGCATACTGGACCTCTTGCTTACAAATATGGAGAATGCTGCACCCCCCCACTACCCCAATGTGTCATCCTCCCTGGTAAGGTCCAACCGTAAAGATGTCCCTTTTGAAATCAAAATCAACTCTGTGATCCCATTAAAACCAGTAACAGGAGCTATTCTAAGGCAAATTACCTTTTAAGTGATGTATTGTCAAAATTCAGTGCCTTTCCAAACTCGGAGAACACAGCAGCCTTTGCTGAATTGCTCTCAGAAACTGTGTACATCCATGTCGATGGCTTTATAGAAGTCTGTGAACCTACCAGAAGAAAGCCCAGGACTAGCTCTAGAAACAAACTACCCTGGTTGCATCCTAAATTAAGCAGGATATGCAACAAAAGGAAAAAAAATATGGCAAAAAATCAGGAAGGGTAATCCCCATAAAGATAGAAACTCTCTTATCAAAGTAAATGGGCAACTAAGAGGTTATGATAGCCTCCCAAGTGAAAGATAACCATAAGGCCTTCTACATCTGTCGGAAACCTCAAGGGCAGCCCACAGCAATGTGCTGAAATGGTGGTTAAGGGTGCCACATTAACTGAGCCTAGTAATATAGCAAACCTGTTGGTGAACAAATACATTTCCAGCTTTAACCGCCCCAGTCCCAAATTGTCCCCTTAAAATGAGCTCAGACACAATCTCTCCATCTATAACTAGGGAGCATGTACTGGCTCCACTCACTAAAGCCAAGAACACTGTCTCAGTGGGTCCCAATAACATCCCAGAATGGCCCCCTGAATAGTCTAAAATATGATTTATCAGGACCCCTGGAGTCATTATTTAACTATAGTCTTAAAACAGATTTTGTGCCACATGAATGGAGGACTACAGTGGTCATTTCCCTTCATAAAGGAGGACCTTCAACAGATTCTGGAAACTACACACCCATTAGTCTGACTAGCCTTATTTGGAGAGCCATGGAAATTATCGACAAGTACATAGGAGACCTCCAGACACTGGATCCATCACAGTTTGGCTTTGTTAAAGGAAGGTCATGTTTACTGAATCTGCTGGACTTTGAAAAAGATGATAGATGTGGGGAAAACGGTGCATAATGTCTACCTAGATCTGGCTAAAGCATTTGATACAATACCTCACTCGGGCATTGCCAACAGACTTATGGAACTAGATATAATATGCTGGATAGCTAGCTGGCTTACTGATAGGACCCAGGAGGTTAGAATCGGTGAGGCCAACACTGCAAAGAGGCAGGCCACCAGTGGAACACCCCAGGACTGTGTGCTGAGACCACTACTCTTTGGCATCTAGTTCTCTGATGTCAAAGGCCTTTGGTTAACCAGGTTCGCAGATGAATGAAAACTGGGAGCAGCCATTGAATAGCCCCAAAATGAGAACATTGTTCAGGCAGGTCTAATACAGACAAACCATAGATGCCAAAGCCATGGCTTAAAGCTGAGTACCAAGAAATGCATTATAGTATCTTTTGGGAAGTCTACTATCCCAGGTAACTACCTCATGAATACAACGCCCTTAAAAGTTGATTAACTAGTCAGGGATTTGGGAACTCATGGAGACCTAGTCTTCGACTAACATGTGTCCATGGTAGTAAGAAAATTCTATGTTGCTCAACTTATAACCAAGGACATGGCATCTAGGTCCACATATGTCGCCATTCCACTGTATTCAGCCCTCCTCAGACCTAGCATAGAGTGTAATGCCCCCTTCATTATGAACCTGACCAGAGACATGCAGCAGCCTGAATGTTCACAAAGGTTTCTTAAAAAAAAAAAAAAAAAAAAAAAAAAAAAGATACAGGGAGTAAGCACAATATCATACAGTGATCACCTCTGTACTCTGTATCATACATGCTTCTGAGAGATATCTGCCTGGCATACAGGACATGCCTGGACCATATTTTAACAAACCTTTTGCACATTTGCAAAACAAACGGCATCAGAACTACAAGACTAAAAGACCTAAATTTTGTTTGCAACATAAACAGGACATGGAGAGACAGATACGTTTCACAGAGAATTCCCATTCTCTGTAACAGGCTTCCCATCCATGTGAAGCAGAGTTCCTCCACCCCCTCCCTTTTTAAGTGCAACATGGACCATTAGATGGGTAATAGGAAATTCTCCCCCTGGTCTGGTTCCTGTGTCTCTGATGGACTGAGGCAGTCAGTAAGTCACCACCTATATAAATCAAATTTGTGGGTCAAGTTTGGGTTGTACAGCTAGGCTTATAAGGGCAGTAGTGGTCTTTAGCCTAGTATACTCCTATGAGCCACCTTGGAAACAAATGGCACCTTGTTGGAATCTTGACTTCGTGCGGGAAAGTTAAATCTGTCTTCTTTGGAACCAGCTCAGTAGACTATTTTATGGTTCATAATTTGGAAGACTGTTTTGCTTATTTCTCTGACATCTGCAAGAGAGTATCTGAGTTCCAAGCTCTCATAGTGGTTGAACCCTACTTTGAATCAAGCCACTAATCTCCCCGTTTTCTTTCCTGATCTTACAAAACAGGGAGAAAGAATTCTGCAAACTTTGGACATGCCTAGGCAACTTTTGTATCATCTTGTCAGAACCAAGTTTTTTAGGAAAACTGAACAGCTTTGTATTTTCTGTGTTGGGACAAAGAAAGGCAGCTTGTGTCAAAGCAGACTATTTCCAGAAGGTTGTCCTTTGCTATTGGTTCCCACAATACTAAATCACTTCCAGGCAGGATCAAGGCACATTATGCTAGAATCTTTTCTTCTACAAGGGTATACTGGAAATGGGTGGAGTATTTTAGAAGCAGCAGCTTTGTCCTTTGTACATCCTTTTACAAAGCATTACAAACTGGACTCCTTCAGGTTCAGAACAGACTTTGCTAGGCCCATTCTCCTTGGGCTCCTGTATCCAACTCCTTTCTCCTCCCAGGTTGGATAAGCTATGGTAATCTACCCATATAGCTAAAGGCTATTGCATTAGTGATGTTGATGAACATGGTAGAGTCATGTAAGTTGCACTTACATTAAAACTAAATGCTTGAAGTAATCAGTGCTGCAGTAGCCATTCCCACCTTCCACCCGCTTCTTGTGTGTTTAGAGTTGATTTTAGGTAAGCTTGTGTGCTCCTTGCATTCCTGTTTTTTTTTTTTTTTTTTGTCCCCCTCCCCCTAAAAGACAGTAGGCTGCCTCCTTTTTGGGAGGCAAGAAATTCCTGAGTGTTCTGGTGCCCTGCTCTGAGCAATGGCAGGTGTTCTATCCTGAAACCATAAAGGTTGTAAATTTGGGTTTT
This sequence comes from Protopterus annectens, assembly GCF_019279795.1. Lineage (NCBI taxonomy): Eukaryota > Metazoa > Chordata > Ceratodontiformes > Protopteridae > Protopterus > Protopterus annectens. The sequence continues at coordinate 14,195 of NW_025050639.1, forward strand.
AAAAGGGCCCTCTTGCTGTCT